>NC_142794.1:23788223-23920723 GCF_049724085.1 Artemia sp. Qi Xiang Cuo | reverse complement strand
CGAATGGCTATGAAATCCTGCTCAGAAAAGTCAAAAAATATCAGCCCACACACCCCCAAATCATAGGTTTCAGACATCACACACCTACGAAAGACTAAGAAATCCGGTTATGAAAAGTCAGAAATAGCAAATTACATATCCCAAATCATAGGTTTCAGACAACACTCACCTATGAACGGCTAAGAAACCTAGCTCAGAAAAGTCAAAAATAGCAAACTAGTCATCCCAAACTATATGTTTCAGACAACAAACACCTATGAAAGGCTAAGAAATCCAGCTCAGAAAATTCAAAAGTAGCAATCCATCCACCCCAAATCATAGGTTTCAGACACTACACACCTATGAAAGACTAAGAAATCCAACTCAGAAAAGCCTGAAATAGCAACCCACACATCCCAAATCATAGATTTCAGACACCACACACCTATGAAAAACTAAGAAATCTGGTTATGAAAAGTTGGAAATAGCAAATTACACATCCCAAACTATTGGTTTCAGACAACATTCACCTACGAAATACTAGAAAACCTTAGCTCAGAAAAGCCTGAAATAGCAAACTGCACATCCCAAATCATAATGTTCTGACAACACATACCTATGAAAGGCTAAGAAACCTAGCTCAGAAAAGTCGAAAATAGCAAACTACACATCCCAAATCATAGGTTTCAGACACTACACACCTATGAAAGACTAAGAAATCCAACTCAGAAAAGCCCGAAATAGTAATTTACATATCCCAAATCATAAGTTTCAGACAGCATTCACCTACGAAATACTAAGAAACCTTAGCTCAGAAAAGTCTGAAATAGCCAACTACTCATCCCAAACTCGAAGTTTCAGACAACAAACACCTATGAGCGACTAAGAATCCTAGCTCTGAAAAGTCCAAAAAGCAAACTACACCTCCCAAATCATAATTTTCTGAAAGGACACACATATGATAGGCTAAGAAATCTAGCTCAGAAAAGACAAAAATAGCAAATTAACCATCCCAAATCATAGGTTTCAGTCAACACACACCTACGAATTGCAAAGAAATCCAGCTCAGAAAAGTAAAAAAAATAGCAACCCACACACCCCAAATCATTGGTTTCAGACACCACACACCAACGAAAGACTAAGAAATCCGGTTATGAAAAGTCAGAAATAGCAAAATACATATCCCAAATCATAGGTTTCAGACAACACACACCTATGAAAGGCTAAGAAACCTAGCTCAGAAAAGTCAAAAATAGCACACTACTCATCCCAAAAAATATGTTTCAGACAACAAACACCTATGAAAGGCTAAGAAATCGAGCTCAGAAAAGTCAAAAGTAGCAATCCACCCATCCCAAATCATAGGTTTCATACAACACACGCCTATGAAAGACTTAGAAATCCATCTCAGATAAGTCAAAAATAGCTAACTACATATCCCAAATCATCGGTTTCAGTCAACACACACCTTCGAAAGACTAAGAAACCTAGCTCAGAAAAGTCAAAAATAGCAAACTATTCATCCCAAACTATTGGTTTCAGACAACATTCACCTACGAAATACTAGAAAACCATAGCTCAGAAAAGCCTGAAATAGCAAACCACACCTCCCAAATCATAGTTTTCTGACAACACATACCTATGAAAGTCTAAGAAATCCAGCTCAGAAAAGTCGAAAATAGCAAACTACACATCCCAAATCATAGGTTTCAGACACCACACACCTATGAAAGACTAAGAAATCCAACTCAGAAAAGTCAAAAATAGCAAACTACATATCCCAAATCATAAGTTTCACTCAACACACACCAACGAAAGGCTAAGAAACCTAGCTCATAAAAGCCTGAAATAGCAAACTACTCATCCCAAACTATTGGTTTCAGACAACATTCACCTAGGAAATACTAGGAAACCTTAGCTCAGAAAAGCCTGAAGTAGCAAACTACACATCCCAAATCATAGGTTTCAGACAACACCCATCAACGAAAGACGGGTGCTCGGGGAGAGCCTTTGAGGGTCTGTGGGTCCCTTGAGGGTCGGTGGTCCTTTGGGAGCTCGGGGGGGCCTTTGGGGACCGGGGGATGGGCTTTGGGGGTCCGGGGATGGCATTTGGGGGTCTGGGGGGGCCTTTGGGGGCGCCGGTGGCCCTTTGGGTGCTTGGGGGGCCTTTGGGGACCGGTGGAGGGCCTTTGGGACCCCGTTGGTCCTTTGGGAGCTCGATGTGCCTTTGGGGGGCCCGGGGATGGCATTTGGGGGTCTGGGTGGGCCTTTGGGGCGCCGGTGGCCCTTTGGGAGCTCGATGTGCCTTTGGGGGGCCCGGGTAGGGCATGTGGGGGTCTGGGTGGGCCTTTGGGGCGCCGGTGGCCCTTTGGGAGCTTGGGGGGCCTTTGAGAGTCCGGGGGGACAGTTGGGAGCCTGGGGGACATTTGGGGCCTGGGGATGGCCTTTGGGGGTCTGGGTGGGCCTTTGGGGGCGCCGGTGGCCCTTTGGGAGTTTGGGGGCTTTGAGGACCGGGGGCTTCCTTCGGGGTTGGGGTAGGAGGATTGGAACCCTTTGGGGTTGGGTTAGAGGACCTCACAACACTGTTCAAATGAAACTTGTGTATTATAACGACCACAGAGTTTCACCATTAAATTCTCTTCTAAAATCTCTTCAAAAATCTTCTTTTAAAATGTCTCTATCTGTTTCGCCGAAATAGTTCCATAACCTGTCTAAAACGGTTTCGCCCAAATAATCCCTAAACGTAAATTCAGCGTGTTCCTTTGTTATTGGCATCTCTGCGCTAACGCATTTCAAATTAATATGAAACCTTTTCGCGCGCTAAAACAATTCATCGCTAAGATGTTTCTTGCCTAATTGTTTCCATGGCCTTTGGTTATTAATATCCTTTGGAGTTCGACCAGTAGAACTGTTCCCGAGGCAAAGACATTAATGATTTGGATCTATTCCTGGAGAAATGTTTCTAGGCGAAAATTTTTAAAGTCTGACAGATGATGTCATTGATTGATTGATCTGTCAAGAAAGGGGAAATTAATTTGTTGTTTCTAAGGGGAATTATTGATTCACGATAGGTGAATTGAGGTCGACAGCACAGGTGTTCTGACTCGTGACAGCACCACGTGGTTTATGGTTTTTCAAGTGAGAAAATTCCTGTTTTTTCATTCTCACTGAGAAAACCATATAACAGACATGAATTGCTGTTGACATCCATAAATGTGACATAGTTCCTGTTTTTCCAAGTGAGAAAATTCCTGTTTTTCAAATTCTCACTGAGAAAACCATAAAACAGACATGAATTGCTGATGACATCCATAAATGTGACAAAGTTCCTGTTTTTCAAATTCTCACTGACAAAAACCATTAAACATCCATTAAAAACATCAAATAAATCGACCCACACACATAACCATCCATGAAAACATACATAAATGTGACAAAATTCATGTTTTTCAAATTCTCACTGATAAAACCATAAACCACGTGGTGATCGTCGGACCTTCTGACCCCTCTCTACTGATGCTACGGTCGAAACGTAAAAGATCGTGGCCGTATCAAATAAAAAATGTTTTAGGTGGAGTAAGATTATCTTTTATTTGGAATGAGGGGCTAGGACCCTCAGGTCAGGGCGAGCTGTTTTTGGCTAAGATTATAGAAAGAATAAAAGACCAGGAAGTCCAAATGTGGACCTTGGCAGTTAAAACATCTGAGATATTGAAGTTTTATTCTCAAGTAAAAGAGGTATTTGGATTTGAATATTATTTTAAACTAGGATTATCGGCGGAGACATTAAGGACTTGGTTTCGGATCCGAGCGAATTGCCTGCTACTAAAAATAGGAAAAATAGTATTTGAAAGAAAATGGATGGCCCCACCAGATGTAGATGCAGATTACTCTTGCCCCACATGTGACCATATTGTCGCCGAGTGCCAATAATTTCTCTTTTAAGGGGAAAGTATTTTATCCCCGGGAACTTGGAGTTCCCGGGGATCCTGCAGACGACTGTAAAAAGGACAATCAGGCAGTTATGGAAATATGTAAATCAAGCGTTGACCTCGATGAGTGAAACTTGATATTTATGTTATTTTTCTTGTGCAGTTTATTTAAGAATACTGTGCTGTATGGCCTATTTTTTTACTTATAATAAATTTATTATTATCATTATACGCATTTCTTAGGACATCAGATAAGCAGTTTGTAATATGATGTCATACACAGCATAAATAATATTGTTGAGTTTCTAACGCATCAGTTATTTATATAATATAATGTCTGTTGGAAGGCCCAAAAACGAAAGTTTGCACCATCAATTGCGACAACACCAATACGGGCAGCTAAAGCAAAGGTCATTACTAAATTGTCTGAAAAAATCAAAATCCAAAAACGTGTTAAAAAGGAAAATGAACAGCAAAGACACGAGCGGTTAGAAAACTTGTGAAAACGACTAAAGACAAGCCGAGATAAAACGAACCAAACAAATTGAAAATGATAGCGATGATGATTGGGTTTTTGATTTTGACATGGATAAGGTCATCAATGCCAACCGTACCTTTGAAAATATTCGGCGATATGTCTTTCATAATGAGAAAAGACAAGCCGATGCAAAAGAAAAAGTTTTTGTCCCACCACCGGAACAATTAAAAGAAACAAAGGTGGTCATCAATGCCTACCATACGTTTGGAAATAAAATAACTGGGCTTGATAAATCGTTGGAAAAAAAAAGAAGTGTTTTTCCCACCACCTGAACAATTAGCCTACTAGAAAAAAAGGTTCAGCGATATGTCTTTCATAATAACAAAAGAAAAGCTGAGGCAAAAGTTAAAGGTCCAATAAAAATAAATAATTTTACAAAAGCACTGCTTCTAATTTAATGTCTATTTGGACGTCATGACATCAAGAACAGGCTCAAATTGTCTGCATTTAGAACACAGACGACAATTGGAATCAATATATAGAAGCCTGCCCCATTAATGTCAAAATTCACAAACGCCTTGGTATCCAAAACAATCCCCACTAGGATCCAGCTCTAGCCACTTCGGTGGCTCGATCGCGTCCGACGGATGAGTCATCCTGTCTCTTGACATTCATCTCCGAAGGCCAAAGCCACGATTTTTATCCTCGTAATTCCCCCCCTAAGTAGGTAGGGTAACTTCGCGCC
The DNA here is from genome assembly GCF_049724085.1 of Artemia sp. Qi Xiang Cuo. Lineage (NCBI taxonomy): Eukaryota > Metazoa > Arthropoda > Branchiopoda > Anostraca > Artemiidae > Artemia > Artemia sp. Qi Xiang Cuo. The sequence continues at coordinate 23,915,589 of NC_142794.1, read as the reverse complement.
TCATCCCCTCTGGAACCTTCTTCGTCTTGTAGGACACCCCAAGGCATACAGAAGATACATCCTAACAATAACAAAAAAGAGATCCTAAATATATATTCAGTTCTTTAATTAAAGTTCATTCATTTCATTATCAACTTTATGAATAAACACTAACGGTTCATAAAAAAAAACACGAAATTCATATAAGCAGAAACTAGAAATACCCAAGCTCTTGTGAAAAGCAAGTCGCTTGCTGGTGAGCGGGACGAAGAAATGGAAATGGAATTTCGTCCCTGTGATTCAGCTGAATTAACAAACATCATCAGCTCGATTGGATCCAACAGTGCTGGGTTGTATGCTGTAAACCTGAAGACTACTCGATCACTTCTGGTGTACATTCTTCCTGTGCTAGTACATCTAATAAATTTATCAATGGAGAAGGGGTTTTTTCTAAATTATGGAAAACAGCAAAGATTCTCCCTCTCTACAAAAGGGGCACTCAGATGGATATATCGAACTGTAGGCTTATTTCTGTTTTGCCATTGTTTTCGAAAGTTTATGAAACAGTTATCCATGGAAGACTCTATGATAGCTTCACGAGCCTGCATGCATTGTATGATGGCCAGTTCGGATTCGACATCGCATGCTGTACAGCATCTTTTAGAAAATGTTAATTTAGCTTTAGAAAAGGGTGATTATAGTATTGGTATTTTCATAAATTTAAAAAAAGCGTTTGATACCGTTGATTTCAGTATTTTGTTGGGTAGATTAAAAGATTTGAGCGTAAAAGGGAGATGTTTGGATTGGTTTAGTTTGTTTTTAAATGGTAGGTCAGTAAGGGTAAATCTAGCGGAGAAGTTTTCTAGAACTGCACCAGTTATATATTTATATATATATATGTATATATATATATATATATTTATATATGTATATATATATATATATGAGCCCTCTATCAACAATCTTCACGACCGCTGATTCAATACGATCATCCCTAGGTAAAAAGGAGGCATATCAGTGTTACCCATGCAAAAAAAGTGATTTTCCCTGTTGTCCAAATTGGGGCCTTTAAATTTTCTGTATAAGGTTTCTGACCATGGTGGCTCTAACGGTTTTTTTTTCGTCCTGTCACCACAATTGAGGTGTTTTGGCTCTTTTCCTAAATTCCCATAAATTTCTTTTCGTAATAAATGTTTTCAGCCAGTTTGTGTTAACTAACTGTAAGTGAGGAGTGACTCAAGCCGATAGTAACTGAAACACTACAAAAATAATTTTAATAACAATCAATACATCAAAAGAATTGACTTTTATGCAGATTCCAAAAATATGAAATACAGTAAGTTTAATTTATCCATCAAAAGCTACAAGCCTGAAAAGAAAATCCCTGGTTTTCGAAAAAATTAGGGAAACACCCCAGAAATGTAGTTTTTTTCTCAGAAGAATGATCACGGGTGCATTTTTATTGTTTTTTTTTTTCGGGGTTATTGAATTGAGCCGATGGTTCTAAAAACCAGGAGAGGACTCATTGAAACGAAAATTAAGAGTTTCAATGTCTTTTTTAAAAGACCTAAAAGTGCCATTTCTGCCATTTGTGACATTTCATTGACATTTCCAGTGTCAGTGACATTTCTTCCACGTTTTGGCACCTAAATTACGATTTTCCCCCAAAGAGGACACTGTTTTTCATAATGTCATATCTTCCCTTCGTATTAATAATCTTTCCCTAAATCTAGTATTAAACTGTGTTTTTGCAACCTTGGTAACTTGATCTTTGACAAACTGAAGATCTGTATCAACAAACTTTATTTATCTTCCTTTCCAAGATCCTTTTATTTCAAAGAAGAAATAACCACTAAGCCGAAATTTTTGAAAGCCTTTAGTTTACCTTTTCCACTTAAAATTGAGGTTGCAATATCCATGTGACTCAAACATGCCATTGCTATTTGATTCTTCTAGGTTACGAAAGTCTTAGAATTACAAGTAGTTTTTTCTTGTATTACCTTTATGAAATTCACGGGTAGATCCATCCTTTGAATTTTCCTCACTAACGGGAAAAAAATGAGGAGAGTTCTAGCATAATATTTACAAACTAAACATACAATATTTAAAAATAATTATTCATAAAAATAAATATAACAGTAACTTATAAATCCTGCTTGCGAACAGGTAGAAGTTTATCGTAATGAATATATAATGTATTCATCTCCCTCCCAAAAAAGAAAACAGTGTACAGAGAAAAGCCTGCTATATTTAAATAAAACCATCTTCAGGACAGTTACAAACAGGACAAGTCTGTAGTCTTTTGCAAATAGCCGTGGCGCTAAGCATTAACTTTTGCATAACAATATTTCGTAAATGAAAATCACCCTGAAAAAAATAACACCCCTTCAATGTTTTATTTAAGGTGGCGGGGATATGAGTCGTCAAAAATGATTTTTCAGGCCAAAATGTATATATTTACAAAGAGAGGGGTTCGTCAGACAAGTACTGATACTAGGGGATGCCCTAAAACTTTCTGTATTTGTGTAGTTAAACATATGACTGTGATCTTTTATTTCACACCCAAGAGGTTTATGGGATAAGAGGGAAGCTTTCAAACCTACAAAATCAATATTACACACTTAGTCCAAATACATCCTTCCAGATGAAGTGAAGTTAGTGGTTGAAACTCTCTCTATATTGATCTGAAGGAATTCTTACTAGAAATTGAATAATTTTGTTTGAAATTGTATTTTTATTATTATTATGGTTTAGGGCAGCAGCGTATAATACTGTTTGCACATCCTATAGTATAGAGTAATTCATCTATAAATTTATGGTGATTTGTTTTTTTTTTCTTGTCCGAAAATAGACATATACATTTCAGACGTGTTATTTCAAAATAATGAAAAAGGGCAAATTATTTAAATATTCATACATATGAATTATATTCTGACTGATTTTCTTTATTTCTTCGACCTTTTTCTTCGAGGCCAATCTGTAGAATATAGTCTGAATACAATTTGAGAATATATCATTCTTTCTTTATATATCATTCTTTCAATTCTATCTTCAGATCATTCCTTCTATCTGTATATCATATTTAGAAGTCGTTCTTTTACTTATCATTCATTAGCGACATTATGTCAAGAACAGTTTTTTTTTTATTTATTTATAGTCCCCGAGTGTTTCCTCATTTCTTTTTTTCAAAATGAAAAAAATATATTTAAGATTTGAGCAGCAGAGGACAGAGAGTTTACCAGCAAAATATTGCGGCCCAAAAATTTTCTTTTTTTTCATTTAAAACAACGAAAATTTTTTGAGTACATTTGGTATACACCAAATAGACGGAAATGGCTTTTCAAATGCGTCTAAGAAACTTTACTTCTATTATATACTTAAGATTGATGCTCAATTTTGACGCCCTAAAAATTAGACAAAAGAGTATGGGTAACTTATAATATGGAAACTGGTGCTAGTGTCAACAAAATAAAACTATCAGCACCATCTAGCGTTTGGCGACAGTTGACATTTCTTCAAGCTTTGTAATTGTTTTGTAATCTGTTGAATACTTAAGATTAAAGATTAGACTAAAAACAGAGACAAGTTAGTCATTGGCAGAGTGGCCGCTATAGGGGAGAATTTTCTTCCCTAGGTATTCGTTTAGGGAGCTCAGTCCTCCGATGAGCTCAGACCCATGTTTTAGGGAGCTTAGCTCTCTAAAACATATCCACAGACCCTTAGTTACACCCGTATGGTGACTAATCCCATTTCTAGGTTTATGGCATTATTTAAGATATTAATGTTTCAAGATTCACTAAAAGCATTTCGATCTTTATAGAATGGCATCAATTGAGGAGGAGGGTTTCCCTCTTGAAAAAAAAAATCATTTTAAGGTATTCTCACCGAAAACCTGACAATACGGGAAGAAGTTGCCCTCCCTCTTTGCTAGATTAAATAAAAGTATTTTGCTCCCCTCCCCCCAACATTGTCGAAAATTGACACCACGGTCTATTTATCTGTATATCTACAGAACTATAAGTAGTGAAAGTTGTTTTTCGACACACAGTTGAAATTTTACCCACGGATCCCTAGTTATTCCCAGTAGAGAATTGTCTGTGACGCCTGCATCAAATCTTTGAAGTGTGCTACAGGATTATTTGTTATGTACTTACGTGGATATGAATAATTGGGAAGTTAAATATTTTTAAGAAGTTAGCACACCAATTTCTGTATTTTTATTAAGTTTTAATATAATATTGATAACCCAAAACCGTTTCTGGCTCGCAAATTCAGATTCTTGATGCTGATCATATTATATCGGTTAATGAGGTCCCTTCTAAAATGGCACTGTCCATGGAGAGAAAATTCAACCCTTCCTTCAGTTTAAGAACTTAATTATTTGAAGTAGCTAAAAAATCACGATTTATATATACAAAAACAACAGAGTAGCATTCTCCTGTGAAAAGACCATAAATGCCCTTGTTAAGCTTTTAAGTTTGCTTAAGTTAATTTACAATGCCATATTTTGTCACTGGAGATTGTTCAGTTTAAATCGGAACATTTCGGTCAGTACATATTACATCGGTGCATGTGGTCATTTTTAAAATGGTACGCCTCAGGGAGAGAAATATTTACGAGAGATACGATTAAAAGAATCAATATTTGGTTAAAAATTTACCCATGACTTCAATTTTTCTAAATTTTGAGAATTTTCTACGAGTGAATAACCCCAATTTAAAATTGAAAGCTTTCTAATTTGTAGTTTAACTTACCGAACCATTCCCACAATGAAAACCAGGGCCTTTGAGCTCCAGCTTTGCCACAAATCCGTGCTTTTAAAATCACAATTCTCTCTAAAACAGAACCTTTATATCCCATAAGGTATCCTCAAACCCTGTACATCCTGGGATATCAAATTGCTCTCGCAAACTAAGTGCTTTCCAGAGATTCTTTCTAAAGGACGGAAAGTGTCTGAATAAAAAACGCATGCGAAATGATAAGCTATACTTGTTGTCTATTACCAAAATTTCAAATGTCAACCCACTATTAAATTTTGTATTTTTTGAATGTACAAAGAAAAAGAGTTTGTATCGGGAAATATTTTTGGGAAAGACTCGTACAAAAAATTCTAAACGCTCTAGAGTTAGAGTGCATTAGCGTCGTAACTAAAAATAAGCAGGCTTTCAAAAATTCACCAGTCGTTTGCCAATGTCCTGCCCTACCCTTTTTTGCTATTTCTTCACATGATTGCAATTGGATAGCGAGATATATTTTTCAGTTCTTTCTTTTTGATGTTAAATACTATCATAAATGTCTGTCTTTATCAAAAGAAATCACCCCACATCTGCCAAACAAAAAAACAAACCACATGTTAGCCCCAAAGGCTAAGCGTTAGTACTAGTTTTAGCAGTAGTAAAACCCTACAAACATAAACTTCTCCTCACCCTCATCAAAACAAGTTTAAGATTTTTACTGATGGACTTATCATTTACAATAAAACTAACGAGGGCCATACACATCAAACGAAACTAAATGAAAATCGTCTTTTGACAAAAAAAACTATAGAATGCCAAATTAAACTAATAAACCTTGCTAAATTGAACTAATTAATATTAAATTAAGCTAATGAGTACCAAACAAACACGACAAAGCGAAATGAAAATTTGCTTTGAAAAAAAAAACGGACGGGGAAATGAGGTCCAAATTAAAATAACTTAAATTTATTAATTAAATTAAATTATTTAAAAGTAAATTAAACCAAATCAACTAATCAGTAAAAAAAACTAAAACTAAACAAAAACCACCCTTTGACAAAAAAAGAGAAAAAATTAGGGTCAAACTAACTAAAATTAAATCCAGCCAAATTAAACTAACCAGGGTCAAACAAACAAAACAAAATTAACAAAAATCTTCCTTTGACCAGAAAATTGTAGAAAAATGGGTACCCAATTAAACTGATTAAATGAAACCAAGTCAAAAGAATGAGTGCCAAACAAACCGAACGAAACTAAATGAAAGTCATTTTTTTTACAAAAAAACGCAGAAAATATCTTTCTCTAAATCAAATTTTATTTAAAATTTTTAAATCAGCCTTTACACATGCAAATCCACAGCACCTTCTAATTTTCCTTTGTACTTTTCCAAAACTGGGTAAACTTCTTCTTCAAGGAACTCAGTAACCTATCAATACAAAATGGATTTATAGAACGAATTAAAACTGATAATAACACTATATCACCTAATAAAAACAGGAAAACGAATAGCGAAACAAAAAAAGCAAATGTGGTGCAATATTCATCTCTGCCTTTTGAATGCTAAGAAACTAAAATTTTAAAGCCTTTAATGTAAAAGTAGATAGAGACGAAAGATAATAATAAACCAGAACTCGAGACGAAAATCACTACAATATAATCACAGAACGTAGGCTGCAAAAATCAAGGAGACTATTATTTAGAGACTATTATTTATTGGAGCATCTGCAACCGTAAAGTACCAAGGACAGTGCAAATATAATATAATCACAGAATATAATCACTACAATATAATCACAGAACGTAGGCTGCAAAAATCAAGGAGACTATTATTTAGAGACTATTATTTATTGGAGCATCTGCAACCGTAAAGTACCAAGGACAGTGCAAATATAATATAATCACAGAATATAATCACTTAAATATAATCACAGAACGTAGGCTGCAAAAATCAAGGAGATTATTATTTGGAGACTATTATGAGACTATTATCTAATGGAGCATCCGAAACCGTAGAGTACCAAGGACAGTGAAAATATAATATAATCACAGAATACAATCACTACAATATAATCACAGAACGTAGGCTGCAAAAATCAAAGAGACTATTATTTGGAGACAATTAGGAGACTATTAATTATTGGAGCATCTGCAACCGTAAAGTACCAAAGACAGTGACAATATAATATAATCACAGAATAATCACAGAATATAATCACTGAAATATAATAACACAACGTAAGCTGCAAAAATCAAGGAGATTATTATTTGGAGACTATTAGGAGACTATTATCTAATGGAGCATCTGAAACCGTAAAGTACCAAGGACAGTGAAAATATGATATAATCACAGAATACAATAACTACAATATAATCACAGAACGTAGGCTTCAAAAATCAAGGAGACTATTATTTGGAGACAATTAGGAGACTATTAATTATTGGAGCATCTGCAACCGTAAAGTACCAAAGACAGTGAACATATAATATAATCACAGAATAATCACAGAATATAATCACTGAAATATAATAACAGAACGTAGGCTGCAAAAATAAAGGAGATTATTATTTGAAGACTATTAGGAGACTATTATTTAATGGAGCATCTACAACCGTAAAGTACCAAGGACAGTGAAAATTTTATCTGATTTTTTGAACTTGTTAAGTGGAAACTTACACAACTATATAGATACTTTTTGAAAAAATGTGGAATTAAACATTTACTGAAAAAGACTTCCATCTGCTGTTGTGCAGTTTTGATAGTACCAGGCGCCACACCTAAGAAGACGCAAGGTGGGTGAACAGTCAGCAAAAAATAAGCTAAAAAGAAGCGGCACCAAGCAGCTTAAGAAGATACTTCACTTTAAAGGTGAAGTTGTCTTATGAGATAAATGGATTATTAATGTTTGAATTTTTACGGATGAAAAGCGTTGTCAAATTTAACTAATAAGTTTTACTTATTATTTTCACGGTCCAAAGTGGCAAAACTGACGAAAATATAGTACTGCCAAAAAAATTTATCATAGGCAGCGCAATAGCGCTGCCTAAGTAAAGAACGATGTTGGCACAATGTATTTTTTTTGTGTGTGTGTTTTTTTTGTTTCCAAACCCGGGCACCTCCTATCGAAGGAGTTGTCGTAGAAACTTCAAAAATTACTAATTCGATTGGAAATTGGAGTGGCTAGTGCCCTTTTTAATAGTCAAAAGTGATTGGAGGGCAACTAATCCCCTCCCCCCAAGCCCATCATTCCCCCAAACACATCCAATCAAAATTTTGAGATAGCCATTTTCTTCAGCCTACTTGATTTCCAGGTATAAAATATATTTTTGAGGAGGACACTCCCCCACAACCCTCAGGGCAGGGGTTTTAAGTTATGCCCTGAGGGCATATAAGAACGACGTTGGCACAATGTATTATTTATTAATTTTTTTCCTTTAGAGCAAGACACTTCCTATCGAAGAAGTTTTCGTAGAAACTTCGAAAAGAGCTCATTCAATGGGAAACTGCAGTGGCTTGTGCCTTTTTCAATATTCGAAAGGGATTGGAAGGCAACTAACACCCCTTATTCACCCACCATTTCCCCAAACACATCCAATCAAAATTTTGAGATAGCCATTTTGTTCAGCGTAGTTGATTTCCAGATAGAAATTATGTTTTTGAGGAGGACACTCCTCCACAGCCTTCAGGGCAAGGGTTGTAAGCTATGCCCTGGGGCATATAAGGTTTTTTATAGAAGGCGTTGTCGTAGAAACTTCAAAAAAGGCTCATTCGATTGAAAATTCCAAGGGCTAATGCCATTTTTAATGTTTAATAGTCATACAATCACCCTTCTCGCGCCCATCTTTTCTCCGAACACGTCAAATCAAATTTTTGTTCAACATATAACCATTCTATTCAAAGTAGTTTTAAGTTCTGGAAATTAGGTCTTTGAGGGTGACAAATCCCCAACAGCCCTCAGGGGAAGGGTTGTAAGTCATGCCCTGGGGGCATATAAGGTTTTTATAGAACGCGTTGTCGTAGAAATTTCAAAAAGGGCTCGTTCGATTAGAAATTGAAATGGCTAGTGCCCTTTTTTAAAAGTCGAAAGTGATTGGAAGGCAACTAACACCCTTTCCACGCCCACCATTTCCCCAAGAACAGCCAATCAGAATTTTGAGATAGCCATTTTGTTCCGCGCAGTTTAAAGTTCAGGAAATTATACATTTGAGCAGGACATTCCCCCCACAGTCTTCAGGGCAAGGGTTATAAGTTATGTCCTGGGGACGTTTAAGTTTTTATTGAAATCTTTGTCGTAGAAACTTCAAAAAGGGCTCATTGAAATTTTGGAAATTGAAATTGCCCTTTTTAATAGTTGAAAGTGAGTGGAAAGTAATTAACCCCTCTCTCACACCCACCATTTCCCGAAATATATCCAATCAAAACTTAGAGATAGCCATTTTTGTCAACGTTGTTGAAAGTTCTAGAAATTATGTATTTAAGGATTGCAAACCCCCCGGAGCCCAAAGGGAAAAGTTGGTAAGTTATGCCATGGGGGCATATAGGGTCTTTATAGATATAGTTGTCATAAAAACTTCAAAAGGGGCTCATTCAATTGGGAATTGAGAGGGCTAGTGCCTTTTTTAATAGTCAAAAGTGATTGGAGGGTAACTAGCCACCCTCTCACGCGCACCATTCCCCCAAACACATCCAATGAAAATTTTCAGATAGCCATTGTGTTCAACGTAGTAGAAAGTTCTGGAAATTAGGTGTTTGAGGCTGACAGCCCCTCAGCCCTCAAGTTAAGGGTTGTAAATTATGCCCTGGGGGCATATAAGGTTTTTATTGAAAGTGTTGTCGTAGAAACTTCAAAAGGGCTTATCTGATTGGAAATTGAAAAGGTCAGTGCCTTTTTTTATAATCGAAAGCCATTGGTGTGTGACTAACCATTTTATCAAAGCCATCCAATCAAAATTTTCAGATAACCATTTTGTGTAACATAGTTGAAAGTTCTGGAAATTATGTATTAGAAGATGTCAACTATCCTCTCAGCCCTTGGGGTAAGGGTTGTAATTTACGCCCTAGGGGTATATAAGGTGTTTATAAAAAGCGTTGTTATAGAAACTCAAAAAGGGCTCATTCAATTGGAAATCGAAAGGCCTTGTGCCTTTTTTAACAGTCGAAATTGATTGGAAGGCTTGAAATTTTTATAGTAAAGATCGATGTGGGTATGATTTATGATTTTTTTTTTTTTTTTTTTTTTTTTTTTTTTTTTAGACCAGGGCACTTTGTATCGAAGGATTTGTTTTAAGAACTCCGAAAAGGGTTCATTCGATTTAATATATAAATGGCCAATGCCCTTTTTAATAGTTGAAAGTGATTGGAAGGTAACTAATCCCCCTCCCACGCCCACTCTACCATTTGCCTTTATGTTTAAAAACTAAATATTACCTTAATATTAAATCAAAATGCACTGTGTTAATGCTAGTTCCCAATAAGGCATCTCAGTAGTATCTCAAGAACGACTGAGGGTATTATGTTCAAACTTTCGGGGCTACTTCTGCTCTTAAAATTTAACTAAGTCAGAATAGCGTAATTGTATCCAACCTATCAAAGAAAGTAAGCAGATTTTTTGCGAATGGTATCATGTTTTCCATTTCAGGTTAACAAGAGGAGGTATGAAACGAGATTAAACACTACTACTTTTGTCCACATTTTTAAAAGGGTGTATGTTGTTAAAAATTGCTGAAAATTTTTCTCCAGCATACAACTAGCAGACCAAACTATAAAGACTTAAAAAAACGAAAAGATTTGAAGTATTATTTTCTTCTTCCCTGAAAAGACTATGTCAATACAAAACGAACAGAAATTAATTAAAAGAACTTTTTCCACAAAATAAGCTTTTCAAAGAAAACCAAAGAACTCCATTAAACAAAAAATGAGCAAAAATAAAATCAAATAATCTACGAAGCGTGAAACTACCGCAAATCAGCAATGATAAATAAATGAAACCCAAAACGAACAGAAATTACAATAAATAACCGAGTCGAACTCAAAAAGGGCAGAAATTGACATAAGTTGGGCTCAAAACTCCTATGCCTTCCCAAGGCCAGAACATAATTTGCAATTTACTGAAAAAAATATATAAATGTTTTTACTTTTATATCTTTAATAAATCAAATAATATTAACATTTTGATTACTAAATATCAGTATATGTACATTAGACTGACAATGCACATTCATTTGTATTTTTTTTGTCATTGTAATTTTTTTATATATTTTTTTTGTCGTTTTTCATTTGTATTTGTAACTTTTTAATCCCAATAAGACTTTTATCACTAAATATGATATCCACCCATTCCTCCCTTGTATATCACCATGAAAAAAAAAATTCCAGAAATATATACGTTATGATAGGAATTGCTCAATGATTCTTACATCCTTGGCTTTCACATGTACATATTTGAACATTTCAATTGTATATATTGATTTGATTCTTTTCTTTTTAATCTCTTTCAATTTTAAATTTCGTTTTTAAGAGTCCTTAGATTTATATTATATTCCTTTCTTTTTATGTTAGGACAGATTAAATTCTTTTCTTTCACCAACGCTGATGAAACCTTATACAGGCAATATATTCGTTTGACTCTACTTCTCATTCTGTTTCCTGCTAGCGATAGAACTGTTTTTTTTTCAAGATTTTTTAGATGTCTAAGGTTAAGATGTTTTTTTCATGGTTTTTAGAAAGCCAGTTTGGCTTTAGATCTTTTAAAATTATAAGTAAACTCAACTTCCAGACTCAAAAGCATCCGAGGTAAGTGTTTATTGATGAACCCCTTTTGCGTTAAGCAGCACATCATATTTCTCACAACTTCTCTTAAATAACGTAGTCCCTAAAAATATTGCGAACAAACTCAATTTCTCAAAAAGGAAAAAAAATTCTATTACTCAACTGTTCTGGAGCCTTTCCAACAATTCTTGCGATTCCTAGGACAAGACAGCTGCTCTCAAATGACGGATAAAAATGGGAGCAATATGGATCAAACACACATGTATAATTTCGGCAGAATTACGTCACAATAGCGCATTTCATTACGCGAGAGAGGCGTATTTCTTATAAATTATTTAAAAATTTTGTCGTATGACTTTGAATCAGTATAATTAGTAAGAACCTGAAAAAAAAGGCATGTGTTGTATGACAAGAACTGACAAAAACGCATGTGTTGTATGACCCAATTACTCATGACAAGAACTGAACATTTGTTAAGATACCTTGTTTACACTCAGCACTATTGTTTCAATTAGCTTCTATCTATTAAAGTAGTTCCTATTGACATTAAGGACAAATTAAAATTTCTACTACCACTACTACTTCTACTAACACCTCACTGCAGCACCAAGCACTCAGAGGCCAATGTAGCACCGCTAACTCCTCCTCCACCCAAGTCTATTCCAAACTTGCCTCTTTAAATCCTCATAGAAGTTCCGATATCCTCTAAATCCTCCCTTGTGACCTCATTTGGAGGCTTTTCATTTGACCCAACCTCTTTTGGAGACAACCTGCGTTTAGTTTGGCCCCAGGTGGATGGGGTGGAAAAGCACAACCCGTAACATCGAACAATCATCCTTCAATCCGTGAAACATCCTAGTTATCTCAGCCTTTCTTTCACTACAACTCTAAAAAGTGTGATTGAGTCACATTTTTCGTATAGCTTGTTGCTTGATACCCGGTCAGTTAAAAGGGTACATAATCAGTCCTTAGAAATTTCTTCGGCTGAAATTTAACAAATCTTCTTCTACCTTCCGGAACCCCCGCCCCCCTTTCAGAGCCATATTTGACCAATGCCTTTAGCGTAATTTTTGATATTCTATTCATGGTTCGCAAACTTACCTTCCTTCTTTCTTTCAGACTTACCTTCCTTCTTTCTTTCAGACTTACCTTCCTTCTTTCTTTCAGACTTACCTTCCTTCTTTTAAACTTTTTTCAACAATGAAGAAAAAACCTTCTTATATATTCCCTGCATACGCCATAAATGCCAATAATACTAAACATCTACACTATTAATTGCAAACATTTTTATCTAGGACACTCAGATCATTTACATAATCTAAGTCCAGGAGTTCCAATTTGATTCCACAGTCGCCTATAGCCTTTGCCGTGTTCGTTTAGACAATGTCCATCAAAATAATCTTCATAATCGAGGATAGGACACAACCTTACTTAACTCATAGTTTAACACCAAACCAGTTAATAGATCACAAGACGGATTTGTCTGGTATACCATATCAGGATAGGACCTTCACAAAAGCTTTTCTTTCGACACAATCAAACGCCTGTTCATACTTTATAAAACTGATGATCAAATGAGTTTGATGATTTAAACACTTCTGAATTATTATCTAATATTGAAAATTTGGTCGACACATCCTCTCCCTTATCCAAAACTAATATTCTATTAAAAAAAACTTATATTAAAAAACTTCACTAATATTCTCTTAAAAAAAACTTCTCTTAAAAAACTTCACTAATATTCTCTTAAAAAAACTTCTCTTAAAAAACTTCACTAATATTCTCTTAAAAAAACCTATCTGTAGCAGCTTTTAGTCACATAAGCATCATCATCCTGCTAGGAATTTATTTCCTGCAGAAATCAAGCTAATGTTCGTATAATTACCACACTTACTCTCACCATCTTTCTTATAAAAGGTTTAGTTAATGTTTTCTCCGAAAAGCGGATGAAGATTTGCTAGACATTCTTCAGAGAAATTACCTACGGATTATTCTGGGTACCCGGCTGAATGACCGTATTTCAAACAGTAAGCTCCACGCAAAGTGTGCTTCAATCCCGCTTTCTAGGGCTAAAATGAGAGAAAGGTTGATATGGCTAAGACACGTTCTGTGGATGAAGGATGACATATTGCTGAAGACTGTCTTTTTCGGCCAACGGTTAGGGCTAAACAGAAAGCAGGTCGTCCGCGGTTGGGTTGGGAGGATGTCATAAAGAAATATTTAAGGGAAATGGTAACTTCCTAGAAGGGTGTAAAGAGGGCGGCTTTGAATAGATTGGGATGGAGGAGGAGCGTGCGCAGCTGTGTTGGCGTCAAGCAGCTTGGTGCTGCCGTAAGTTGTTAGTAGTAGAAGTAGTTTCCTAAAATCACTAGGTACTTCCCCTTTTTCAAAAATCATTTTCATATACAAATAAAAAAAGGTCAAACTTGTTACTCACTTGCTCCGGAGCCCTTCCAATAAAACTCTTAGGATCCTCAAGACGGTCCAACTGCTCATAAATGGGATCGAAATATGGATTCTCTCGAATTTTTGCCATTAAATTGTTCTGCATGCCAAACATTTTCACTTGATTACCAGCTTCTTGGGAAAGGACTCGTATCTTTTCATGGCATTCCTTTGAGAAGAAAGAGACGGAAATTAATGGACAATATTAGAAGGCTCCATATCCATTGCACGACCTATTGAGGAGACAAAGAGGTAGATGACCCGAAGGAGAAAATTCCTTCTTTTTGCAAATATCGCAGAGAAGATATATTCTTATCTTTTGCTCCTAAATTTGCAAAAATTTTAAATTGTTGACATATTTTCAACCCTAATTTAACACATTTTGCACACGCTTTTCTATTTATATCTCAATACCGAGCATTATTTTAGACAAAATTATTAAATAGAAAATTCGAAGGTAAATAGGCTGAATTCAAATACAAAAAAAAACCTCTTAAAATTCAAGTTTTTTTTTCTAATTTAAAAAAGAACACTTTCTAATTTAAATAAACATAAAAAAAAACCAAACGATTCACCCAAAACATAAAGCTTGACCAAAGGAAAACCCTTTAGTTAATAAGTATTAATTTTAAACTACAAATTCCGCTAGTTTAAACTAAGAAATAATTTTAAAAGAAAAGAAAAGATACAAAATCACATAAAGAAAAAAAAAAAAAAAAATCATACTCAGAAATTTGTAGAAACATCCTGGCTCCCTAAAAAGCCGCTTGTAATGTTCGTTCTGCTCTGAAACCCATTGTTAAGATTATAGGTAAAAGACAGATATGTTACAAGAGATAAGAATTAAAACTAAAAAGGAAAATTAAAAGAAGATTGCTGGTCGTAAGGCTACCAAGACCCAGATACCACCCCCCCAGATATTTAACCCCATAAATCTCACATTATAACCCATTCGAGCACCCTATCTACGACATAAGGACAAACCATACCAGTTAAATGAAAACAATTAAATAAAATTAATTTCCAATACCAAAATTATAAAAAGATGTAAGATATAAACTTAAAAAAACAAACAGAAAGCCAAAAACTAGGAAAATCACGCTCAGGATTTCACGGAAACAGCCTAGCTCCTCATAAAAAAAAAAAAAAAAAAAAAAAAATAGAAGAAGAATATACGTCTAAATTCTGTTTCTTTCTAGAGGTTTTTTAAATTGTGGATAGTAGCTGGACCAGTTCAAAGTATTAAGGAGAGTAAAGATGATATCCAATGGTTAGAATTTTTAAAGTGAAACTTGCACACAATATGCATCTTAGAAGCTTAGGAAAAAATCAGGAATTCAATTTTTCATGAAATAGACTTCATGTGCAGCTGTGCAGTTTTTGGTTGAAGCGGGTACGAAATTAAAAAAATGAAACTTGTGAGAAAATAAAGATAAGCTAAAATAAGGCAAGATAAGTCAGATAGAATATGAAAAAATACACACGAGTAAATACACACCAGTGTGTAATACAAACCTTATCTGATCTGTTCTCGGTCTGATCTCGTCTGGTTTTGGTCTGAGTAAGGCTTACATGATTAAGGCTTTAAGTCTTTACAGTTAAGAAGGGGGCAGTATCCAAACTTTTGTTTGTAGTGAAACTATGTTCGTCTTGAACAATTTTAGATAGAACTAATAAATTAAACTGAATATTTGATGTATAATGATATTAATTGCTGAAAGCTCATCAGTTCGAAATTTTAATGTTTATTTTCAATATTACGCACAAAAGGAAATATTTATAATACAATTCGTTTTCAGTAAAGCGCCAATAACGCAGTAGGTGTTAGACTTTTGCAGTGAGAATAAATAAGTAGGGTTCCACTTTAAATGGACGCTATTTTATTACCGAAGAAAACACCTTTATTTCTCTTAAGCCTTTATTTTTTTTTTCTTTGGGTTCGGCCAGGACACTCATTCTAAGATATAGAATGTGTTCGCAGAATATAAGGGAGGGGGGATGAAGTAGCCTGATACTATGAATAGTATCTATTCACAAAATAGATACTAATAAAAAAAAAAAACAAAAAAAAAAAATAAAATATTATTAAATTAAAAAGAATTTTTACGGTATTTTTGAAGAAAACCCTACCAGGGTCTTAACCTAATGTTAATGGAAAAAAAAATCAATTATAAAGACTGCAAAGAAACGTCGACACAATACACGGTAAAAGCATATATTTATAAGCATAAATTCACTCATTTTTAGATTTTTTTTTTTTTAAATAGTTGCAGTATGTAAAAACTAATGCCGGAATGGTAAGTTATGCTAAAAGCACATAAGTTTTTAGTTGCCTTTGGAAATCAATAGATTGTTAATATTTGAATTTTTTAGGGACAAACAGCGTTGCCAAATTTAAATTATTTGTCTTTTTCATTTATTTTCACGGTTCAAGGTGGCCACAGTGGCAAAAATATGAGACTACCCTAAAAAATTCATAATTTTGAAATATCCAAAAGAAAAACTTAGGAGAACGCGGTATTCAGGTATGAATAGATATAAGGTGGTTCCAAGGAACAAAAAAGTGTTTTCATTTTGCTATCCTTAATACTTTAATAGAATAAAAGTGGAACCAGATGGGAAAAGGAAGAAAACTACTGAAAATTAGAATAAAAAGTTCCTAAAAATGCGTTCCTCTCTCCCCATAAATGAATTACGAAATTCTGAGATTTTATTTCAGAGGTGATGCTGAACACCATTTTTGACATAGGGAGAGTTCCTCCTCATTGGTAAACACCCTTGAGACTTCATAATCCCTTCAAAACGACACGATTGATTCGACGGCAGGAAGCATTTCATAAGGTGTAATCCTGCAGTACCCAGTCTTGAATTGGTGGAGGGGGGGGGGGTTCAGGACAAAGTAAAACAGTATCTCAGGTCAAGACCCAATTTAAAGCAGGATTAAAACAGTATTTCCATGGTTGTATATGATTAATCAGAATTATCAACAATTGGTCTACCTCTTTCAATATTTATGAATGTTTGCTTTGCTAAAATAGCCACTAAACACCTCCTGTTTCTAACCACATTTCCTTTCTTTGGGTATCTTATAGGATGGTGCTGATAGTCAGCATCATCCTATAGTCAGTTTAGGTAGTCGGCATAGTCAGTTCAGCTATGTTGTTCTCTTTAGCAAGGTTGTAAACACGAGCACCATGTTTAAATATTGTTTCCTTTTTATGCCCGATCCCCACTATAGGTATGCATGTAGATATAAAATGCCAAGATTTATGATTTATGTATGTGTGTTTGTTTGTCTTTATGTTGTTTCTTTTCTTATTCTGACGTCGCACTTGTACTAGAGAAGTGGAAACTGAAGTAGCATTAAAGTCGGTTTTAAGAGCTTTTATCGAGACTGATTTGCTCCTAACTATTGCCTACTCATGTTATATCTTTGTGTCACTTGCTAGATTCGGTTTCCATAAAACTTAAACACATTCATCTCTACCCTCGTATATCTTAGCCCCCATATAATTTAACCCCCGTTAAACTCAAATCCTATGTCACTCAATCCCCATCCTTAAAACCATCAGTAAAATCTCTTCTATACTCTTCCTTTTCATTGATATCCTCTTCTATCCTCTTCATTGTTTGTATGATGGAAAGGCAGTGTAGTACTCGCTGTTATTTACGTCTAGGTTCTCACACATGTTTAATCTCACAGTATAAAACAACATGTTTAACTTCAACACAGTCTATAATCTTTTTTGTGTAGTTACTGACTGGACAATTCTTTGCCGCTTCTCACTTAAATTATAAGACCAAGAAATCAGTCTCTAAAGTAATTGATGTGGAAGAGAAAAAAAACTTCCAAAATGTATAGAACATTTCAATAAAAAACAGATAATACAATTACATTAAAACTACTATTACATATTATCATTAAGTCTTAGCCTTTTTTCTTATTTAAACATATGTGCAGATATGCCTTTTTTCTCTCGTTAAAACTAATCCGCATATATTACCTAATTGTTCCAAGTATCATTTCTTTGCTCGCCAAAAAATTACACGCACAAACGAGGATGGAGTTGCATGAATTTGAGTTGAAGGGTTGAGTTCAATAGAGTTGACTTGGATGAGAGTTGCACGTTAAACGAGAGCTAAGGTGAACGGGTTGAGTTAAATTATCGTTGACACCCACACCGCCGGATTCAAGTTACACATAGAAAAAGTTCCAAGTTAGTTTAAAAAATTATGCTGTAATTATTGAATCGGATTGATCAATCACAAATTTTATGCTTGAATCCTGAAAAATGTTTAACTGAAGATATTACTGATACTTAGTCGTGCGTAATATTATTGAAATGCGTAACTACAATATGACCCGGGCATGACGGCACAGTTGTTAAATTTAGGTTTTTCAACAAATTAAATTTGTCATTCTTCGGTAGATTAATTAGTGAGGAAAATTAAATGAAATGAGGAAAAAAAATGAATGAAATGAAATATTAAATGAACCGAATGAGGAAATAAAAGATCAGCACTCTACGATAATAATGTTGATGGATTAGGATTCTGAAAAATTGTAATTAGAAAAACTTGTGTTTTTAAATGAAAGTAAACCTGAAAGTAAAAAATTTTATTAAAAATTTAAAATTAACATAAATTACCCTAAATAAATGGAACTGTCACACACTCACCTTTATCAGGGGTGTCATTTGAGGGAGGCGGGCATGTGACCTCCCCCTATATGTTTGCCCCTCCCCTAGGTATGAAAAGCACCTTTTTTAGAGGGAGGGGGGATTTTCATAAAAAACGCCCATTTTTGGTGTCTTAATTGAAAATTTGAAAAAAATGACAGGTTTGACCCCCCCCCCCCCCCGCTAGATTTTGAAAAATACATTTTGTCTCGATCCCTAAGTTTTTGTGAATTAACGCCACTGAATTTTCTCTTTCCACTAACTTTTTGCACTAAAATCTAATTTTTATATCACAATCTTTCGAGTAGGATTGTGCACATTTTGGGTTATTCACTTTAAACAATAATCTTTTAGTTTAGTTGTTTTAAAAAGCAATCGGTAAGCGGAATTTAAAATATAGCGTAGAGAGTGAGAAAAACAAAGGTGAAGGGACTCAATTGAGGTTAATTGTAATTTATTTTCATTTTAATATGGCTCTTTACTATTATCTATCCACAGGCTTACAATCTTTCTACAACAAGGGTGAATCTGCCGTCCTCTCCACACAGTCTTAATTTTTAATCCAAATATAGGCTAGGAGAAGACTTTCCCAAATTTTAGATTACAATGTATAATTTGCAAAATTTTGCCCTTCAAATTCACATTCCGAGACCAAATATGTTAGATAAAAAGGCCTCATGATGTTTTTTTTTGTGTGTGTGTGTGTTTTTTTTTAAGATAAAATTTAATGCCAGGCATCAACTAAACTCAAGGCTGATTGAAGTCATTAAAACGTCCAATAATTTCAAAGTTCTTAGACAAATGTTTGTACTAGAAATAACTCAATTAGTTGATATTAAAAATGACCGATTAGTATCTAATATAGCGTTGAAATGGATAATTTCCCTGTTTCTTGAGCAAGTTTAGATCCTTCTCAAAGAAAAAGTCCAGGTAATATCCTGAGACTAATGAATTAAGTGTCTGGTGCAAGTTTCAGCAGCAGAATTGTCACAAATGACGTCATTGTGGCAGAAATGCCACAATGACAGCCTTTCTTTTTGTTGTTTTTCTTGCTTCAATTGGGTTGATCAAAGTTGGTAATCTTTTCAGTGTGAGTTACCTGCGGGTGTTGGATTAAACATTTCTGTTAACTTTAGAACTACCGCAGCTAATCTAGGTACGAGTTTATACCAAATATTTTAGTCCAAAATTTCACGGAAATTACTCCTTGAAAATTATTACGACAGATTAACGCATAAATTAATTCGAAGTTCAATCAAATGATTCGATATATACAAAATCACTAGATGATAGCATACTTCTGTTTGAGTCGATGGGGTAAATTTAAGACGGCAAAGTAAAGTCGCTGTACACTCACTGATCCAAAATTTTATTGTATAGCTCTTTCCATTTCTGAGGTGATTTATTTCCACCGTAATGGTATTGCCATTTACCACAATTAAATTTGTTGTCGCAGAGGCAGTTAAAGCTTAATATTTTGTTCCGGGGGTGCTCTCGAATGATTTTTCACAGCAACACCTCTTTTTTCTTATTATTCCTACATCCGCGGCGCCAGGTATAATTAAGGCGCCAGGTATGATTTACTGCTCTTAGTTTTTAGATCACTATTGAGCCTTCTTTTGAAAGAGTCAACAGAGAAACTTGTAGGGATTACTTCAGGAAAATCATTCCAAATCGAAGTGCAACGTCGGATGAAGCTGATATTCAAGAACTATGTTCTTGGCTTGCCAGCCTCAAGATAATTGGACCGAACTGTGTACCTTCGTGTCTGTCTTGTTGATTGTACAATTTGGGGCACAATACGTGAAGGCTCTAGAGAAGGAGTCGAATTCAAGTACTTGCATAAAACAACCATCGACGCTACATCAGACCTCTCACTAACAGACCGGAGAGAGTCATTGGGAACGACCCCATTTTTTATCTTTTGGAGTGATGCCAGAAACGTGTTCGGAGCACCAGCATACAGCGGGCATCCATATTCGGCAATGGGTCTGACGCAACTCCTGTAAAGTGGGCTGATCTATAGATCACCCACTGAGGGATAGAAGCTTTTTGCATCGAAGGGTTATCCCCAGTTTTCTTGTGAAGGAGGTCGAGGTGAGTGTTCCAAGAGAGATCTGTGTAGATGTGGATTCCAATGAGACGAAGCTCATCGACTTTCTTTATAGCTTCGTTTAAGATTATAAAGTTGGGGTGTATGCGTGGTACTTTTGTTCGATAGATAATTGGTTTTCGATGCTGAATCTGAAAATCCAGACATCAGACCACTTTTCGATTTTCCAAAAAATCAAACTCGGCTATAGATCTCAGTTAACTTTTGAACTACACCAACCGTCCTAGTTACAAGCATATGCTAAAATTTCAATCTGAAATCAATGACTGTTAAAATTTTTTAGTAAGAAATTACTCCTTGCAATTTACAGCCAGATTCACAAACTAATTTGAATGTTTAAGCACACAGTACTGCGTATGGAGACAGCTAATAGCAGCCAAATGGCTGCTAGAACTTCGAGCAGCCAGATGGCAGCTGCTGCATGGAATAGCCAGGTGGCTACTTTAAATATAAGATGGTTATATAAGACACTGGTCTACTACAAGATATACTATATAATTCTGACAATTTAAGATACTAATATGAGATAGATACAGATGTGGCCAAATCTAAATATGAGATTTAAAGCCTGGATCTATTCAAACTATAAGCATAATCGACTCCAATAAATTTTCGGCCATACAGAACCATCTCCCGCCAGTAGAATTTTTGTAAATAATCAATAATTTACAAGAATTTTGAAATGACTAAAGTTATTTAAGTTTTAACAATATATTCAAAGCTCTTTAAAAGCGAATCTTCAATTGACATTTAATATGACTGATCATCATCAAATTAATCTTACCAATCAATACTAGCCAAAATTAGCCACTTAATTTCAATACTTAAGCATGGGCATTAGAAGGTGGTAGCATTTTGAATTTAATCCACCAATTAAGTATATTCATTGCTATTAATTTTAGTTTCGGAGAATAATTTCACATCGTTTTTAAATTACCGCAACAATCCAAGGTGCGAGTTTTATACCCATTGTTTTCATCTAAAATTCAATTAGTAAGAAACTATTTCATACAATTTCATTTCATTCATTCACAAACGGCTTTGACTAATGAAACTTATATAGTTTAGATACCCTATTGGAAGCCCCGTAGTGGACGATAGCACAGAAGGCCGTTGATGACAACTGTTATCAGCCAATATCAGCTGATTAGCGACAGTCAGCATAATATTAGTTTCAATCGTATGAGATTAAAGTTTCTAAACACCACCGTCAAAAATCCGATTTTTCGCTACTAAGATCTATACTTTTTTACTTGTTTTATTTTTTTCCATATAAACAATAGTTGTCATCGTTATTAATTTCGAAGCTTCTTGAAACTAATGTGTACACAGAGATGAATTAAGCCGTTTGGGTTCATCCCAAAACCAACCGGAACATGAGATGAATAAAAAAATTCAACGAATTTAATTTCACTATACAAAGTGGTAAAAACTAAAGAAAAACATGAATAACTTAAATAAATAATATTACATAAAGAAATACAGTACGAAGACAATAAGTTGGAGACATTGGATCACAAAACTGGGGCCAAAAGATATTTTCCGATTGGATAGAAGATTATAACTGAAAGTCACACAAAAAAAGTGTTATCTGTGAAAGGGGACTGTTTCCAGAGTTAGGAACTCTATTTCAGACCAATAAACTTTCTGTCTGAATAGACCTTAAAACCACATGTCAATGGAGAAGCAGATCTTAGTTTACAAGAAAAATTTCGCTTTAGGGGCACAGATTCCCCTCAGAATGACGGCCCAACGAAGAACCAATTTTTTTACAATTGGCTTGGAACTTTCAAGGATCATTATCTGGGATTTCCTTCAAGAAATGACAATATGATGTTCACGTCATAACGGCCAATACTTAATTGTAAACTCACACCAACAAAATAAACTAATAATATTCAATACTATGTTTAAATTATACTAACTACTATACTGACACCAATGCTCACTAACACTACTATACTCGCTAAACTACTATACTCGCATTACATAACTGCCTATACTTACTTGTCTGTTTCCACCAGCCTCCACCATTACCATAATTATGTTCTCCGTAACAAGGAAGGGTAGTTCTTGAGCTATTCTGGATTCAATAATCTTTGGATAGACAACAATACCTTCACTAATATTTTGTAATATTCGAAGAGCAGCATCTGCAGTTAAAAATGCCTCAGAAAGTGTTATCCGCCTAAACGAAAATTTCAATTAAGTACTTATTGGATTAATAGATAACAGTTTAATAACTGTTAATTTTTTTTTTTGAAATATTTAATATTTTGTAATATATTTGATGTAATATTTTTTTTTCTGTTTCACTGTCAAATAAATGGAACTTCCCTATTGAACTGTTATTTATACGTCATGAAAAGGCAGTATGGTGTTCGAGAATACCAACTAAATTAATAACATAGAAGTGTAAATTTAAACCGATTTGATGAAACGGCATCTTATTGATTCCACTACATTTGTGGATATAACAATCATCCTAACGAACAAAATTTTGAACAAGGTAATTAAATTATGAGAAATGTATATGAATATGGAAATGCTAGGAAACGCTTAAAACTCAGTATTCTCAAGTTCATCGATAAATTCAATGAGCTTAATATGTTCCAAATCAAAATTTTCAAATTAAGGTAGATGTGGCACAAAAAAATACCTTATTCAACATTATAACAGTTTAACAAGGGTAATACTCTAGGTTTGAACTTCTGTAACCCGGTAGCATCTGTCGTTTAGAACACCCCGTTGGAAATTATCCACCCTTAACAAAAAATCATTTTCAATTCTTCCAAAAAAATTATTCTTCCACTGATCAGCTACTTTGTCACTAATGCCAAAAAAATTCAAACTTTTTATCGACATTTTATTCTTCGATTGCTCTTCTGGATAAATACGACAGAAAAAGCTAAATTCAATAGATTGTAAAGAGAAAAAAAATATCCGTAAGATGCACATAGAAAGGTCGCATAATTTAGTGACCCAAAATAGCACAGATTTGCGTTGTGCTTTATTCATTTCTATCTCTCTATATCTAATTTCTATATTTCTATATTCTATATTTAATTTCTTTATTTAATTCTTTCAGTGTTCATACTTCAATTCATAAGTTTTTTCAAACACAAATACACTTTATTAGAGCCAGAAACACAATAGCCAAATTCGATTTTAAAAGTCCACGAATTGACATAGGGTTAATATAGCGAGACAGTAGCCAAATTCGATTTTAAAAATTGAAGAATTGACACAGGGTTAATATACCAAGACAGTGGCCATCATTAGAGCCAGCAAGACAGTCGCTAAATTTGATTTTAAAAATCCACGAATTAACGAATTAATATAGGGTAAGATACCAAGAAGTCCAACAGCTGATCACTACTTCAATAGTTAAATCACTCTAAAATATGTATTCTACTCCAAAAGGAACGCCTTAGCTCCACCTTTGAGTTCAACTGAGAGATGGACGCATACAATCGATGCCAACGCAACACCAGTTGACGTTAGCTTTCGCTTTGATTCGGACCAAATTAAATAATGAGTGGTATTGAGATAGTAATTGGATTGTTGGACAATTTAGTCAATGAGGATTATGATCGTGAGAGGCGTGGAAGGCAACATAAAGCTCATTCGCGTCGCAGATACTCTCAAGTGATAGTGATCAAACAACAAATAATGGCTCTCAGAGCCCAGAGTTTCAAACTCGTGCTCGATATGGCTCTCGGAGCCTTGAAATTAGTTCTAGGAACGAAAAATCTTGCTCTCGGAGCCCCATAAAAATCCATGACACAAAGCAGATGGCTTCTCCGGACAAGCACAAAGGTAAAAGATTAAAAGAAAACACGTCAAATGACGCTCTATTCAAAGAGATTTCTGAAGAACCTTCTGGTACCAAAGAGGGTCCTAAAATTCATAAGAAACTTGCCGAAGTTGCAAATATAGCTTTCTCTGAGCCTTTGGAAATAGTGAAGCTAAAATAGTTATTTGAGCGCCACCCTAGGCCTGCGAATACCGATAAAATTGTTGCTCCAAAGGTGAATAGTGAAGTTTGGGCTACTGTCTCATCACAAGCTAAACAGAGGGATGCTAAGGCACTTCAAGTGCAGCGGACAATTGTTCACTCAACATTTTGTGTTTTAGAGGCAGCAAATGCGATTCTTGAGCTTGAAAATGAGCATATCAAAGAAAAGGTTGTCAAAAACCTTACAGATGCAGTTCACATGCTTTGCCTCACCAATTATGATCTAAGTCTAAAAAGACGTCATGCAATGAAATTCGAATTGAGCCCAGATCCCACTGTAGCATCAGCTTTATGTGCTCCTGAAGTCAAAGTCACGGAGTTTCTTTTTGGCAAAGCTGTTGCCAAAACAACGTCTAAAGCCAAATCCGTGGCGGATTTGAAAAAATCATTTGGAAGACCAAAAAACGTGCAAGGGGGGTCTACCGTTATCGCCGATGGCAGAACGAGGCCCCCCGTCCACATTATCGCAGAAGACAGGGCCAGGACCGTCAAGAGAGGTCCAAATTCCAGAATTTCCAGAAAAGGGATCGCAAATAGTTGGTATATACTATTTAACATACCCCGCCTTTGATTTTTATGATTTTGGTGTTAATTTCAACAGGCAGTCACAACATTTGGCTGATAACTTTAAAGCGGGGAGAATTAGTAAGTACATCTTAAAATGGCAGTCAATAACCAGTGATTCGAATATTTTGAATATTGTAGCCTCAGGCTATAAGATTGAATTTGAGAAAACACCATTAAAACCTTTGAAAACAAAACACAAAAATTTTACGTTTGAAGAAATACAGGCTATAAGAAAAGAAGTTGAAATTTTGTTGCATAAAGGTGTTATTGTTAAGGTACCCGAGTTCAGAAAAAAGGAAATATGTTGTATTTCTCCCGTTTTTACGGTCCAGAAGAAAGATGGGTCTACTCGGCTTATTCTGAATCTTAAAAAATTAAATGAAAGAATTAAATATACCATTTTAAAATGGAAAGTGGTTAGTCTGCAGTTCTTTTAATGGCAAAAAATTGTTATATGGCTTCTATTGACCTAGTCGATTTTTATTATTCATACCCTGTTGAATTTGATGATCAAATATGGCTTAGTTTTGAAGTAGAATGTTGTTATGCGTTCACAGTAATGCCAAATGGCTTATCATCTGCTCCGAGGCTTCTTGCGAAACTTATGAAACCTGTTATCTCCCTGCTTCGAAGAAAAGGGTATTTGTCAGTTGTGTATTTAGATGATTCTCTCCTTCTGGGAAAGTCGCATTTAGAATGTCAAAACAATGTCTATGAAACAGCGAAATTACTGTCAGAGCTGGGGTTTGTGATTCATCCGGGAAAGTCAGTTCTGATTCCAAGCCAACAAATAAAATTTCTGGGTCTATCAGGCCACTGGTATTTTGATCTTTCCAAACTGGACCACACAAGTATGGTATCCCTTATTATTAAAGCTTTTAATAGGAAGTCCAATATTTCTACCAAATGATATTTTTACTTTGTCTCTCCCACGGAAACCGACCTTGCACCATCCATTGTCCAAGACGTTACGCCTAGCAGCTTGAGTCGTCTCCGGCACGGGCTTCACCACCAAGGATATTCTTCCTCCACAGTCGAAATTATCATGGATGGATGGCGGGATTCGACTAAGCGCCAGTACAGGGTTTACATTGAAAAATGGATCGACTTTTGAGGAAGAAACACAATCCGGACCTTGGAGGCAACACTACCAGAGACTTTGATCTTTCTTATGGAACTTTTTCACTCAGGTATTGGATATAGTCCTATTAATACTGAGAGTAGTGCTTTATCGGCAATCTTACCAAGCCTTCAGTTAGGCAGTAATCACATCACCAAGAAGTTTATGAGAGGTGTCTTTAATAGAGGGCCTACTCTACCCAAGATTTCAAGTATTTGGGATGTAAAATGTGTATTCGATCTCTTTAGACTGCCAGCTTGGGATATCGAAAATCTTCAATTAAAGACACTAACACAAAAATTAGCAGTTTTGTTGATTTTATCAGCTTGTGAAAAAGTTAAGTTTTTGACCAGTTTATCACTTAGTAATATGATACATATTGATAATGGGAGTTTTGATTTTCAAACCATTGTGTTTTTAAAAACAACGAAACCGGGCAACAACAAATCAGTAGTTAAATTTCGGCCTTTTCAAGAGTCGTCCCCGTGTCCGGTGAAGCATCTTGCTCGGTATATTAGAATGACATCATATCCAAATAGAAACGACGTGCTTTTTCTTACATATCGTAAGCCTCATACTGCTGCGTCCAAGTCATCAATTTCTAGATGGATAAAAGAAGTTTTATTTCTTGCAGGTATAGATATAGCTGTTTATGGTGATCATAGTACACGGTCTGCCTCAACGTCCCGCCTTATAACAAGAGGAGTTGATGTGGATCAAATCGTAAAATATGTAGGCTGGCCAAATGCCAAAACGTTTGCAAGGTTCTATAATAAACCAATTGAAAGCGGTCAGCAGTTATCTGTCTTTTGAATTTACTCACTGTAATTTGCTATTTTTGAAATATCTTACTATAAATGAATTTTTGTACAACAGCCTCTTTTAATGAATAGGGCTATTATTGATCATTAGTGTTGGTATAGCTCATGCTGAACTTTAAAATCTCAGTTGAACTCGAAGGCGGAACTAAGGCGATACTTTTGGAGTAGAATTGATAAATTGAATGAAAACTTACCAAGTTTGAAGTTGGTTGTAATTCTACTCCAAAGAAGGAGCGTCAGCATAGCTGAGAGTTCAAAATATGTATTATACCCCTTAGACAGTTGTTTCATCATAGAATTTGTCAAAATCTTCTGAATAAGTACGTATTAGCTTGAATAGTTTAACCATATACAACAGTCACAATTTCAAATATACTGATAGACAAAAGCGGGGCCTAATCTTAAATAAACATTTAAAGCTTGGGCCTAATCTTAAATACACATTTAAAGCTTGGGCCTAATCTTGGAAAGTTGTCCAATCTTAGACACGGAATGTTAAAGTCGGAAAAATATTGCAAAATCACAGACACATTTAATCTTGGACAGATTTATTCTAAGACAAGTGTTGTGAAATAGAATCATTGAATTTGAATAGACTAGGCTATAGAAGTAGCTTTTATACAAATACAAATGTTGAAAAACCAGAAGTTTTCCAAGATTTCGTTCGGCCAATCCCAGCCCCTTCACCCTATATACATAATGTTCAAGATTAAGAGTCTGTTGTTTATGTACAGGAAAGATAATTTAGTAAGGATATTTTTCCAAGATAAGGCACTGGCCAAGTACGGGGGGTCTTATTAAATATGAAGTGGTATAGCTTTATACCTTAGTTCATAGTATGACAGATCTGTTCATCCCTAGTAATTCCAACCGCCGAACACTTTACTGCAAAATTAGCGACGACGAGAGTCTAACCCGAAACTATTCGATAGAAGAATATACCAAGTTCTTCCAGCATACAATTTTATCAGTTCAGCGCCTATAAAAGTGGCGTATCGTGCTTCCGGCAGTCGTTATTATTTCTTAGAAGCTAGTGGCATCTATGTTTGCCACTCCAATATTCTACGAGCAATTCTGTACATGAATACCCAGTTTTTCTTATTCTGTCTGTTTAAAGATTACTTTTTCTGATGTTACTGTTATTTATTTACGGCAACTGTCACTGAAAACTCTGGCGGGACACGAAGCGCTCCTAAATCGAGGCCACGGTATTTAAATAACACAAATATCGAGTTGTTAGTAAGGAATGAACCTCCCCCCTACTTTTACGTGTATTTTTCTGAATTGGCGCTACTGATTAAACATGGTAAGACATGTTTTTCATTTTATCCAGGTTTCTGACTAAGATTTTGAAGATTGTAGGGGTTTGAAGAAAGCTTCAAAAGCGAATTGTGAAGAAAGAGGAAAAGAGGAAAAGGAAGAAAGAGGATCAGGAAACTGGATGGTTCCTAAAATAAACTTTTCAGAGGATAGGATACACGTCAAACTTTATGCCTCTGGTATATAAGGGAATGAATCAACTCTAGTCCCACCATTAGCCAAAAACGTGAATAACGCCCCTTCAAGTTTTGGACTAGCGCTAACTACTTTACTGGAATAAACTTGTTTGTTCTTTAACAGAAAAACTAGGTTTAAATTATCATAATAAATGCCACCGGTAGCATACGATGGATACAAATTATAGGGAATGGACGGTAGTAACTTCAAAGATCTTGCATATAACATTGAAGTAAAGCTAAGAAAAATAAAATTTTTAGAACATAATAAAACATTCATTCTAAAAACAGATAGTCAGATTAAGAAATTGCAGAGAATCTAGCTGTTTGGGGAATATTCTGAAGCGAATTAGGATATGCTTAAACAGAATTAGAACAATCCGTAATCTGAAGAAGAGTTAGAGAAAGTCAAGAAAAATCTAAAAGACGCCAGGGAAAGTCTTTAAGATTTAGCACAAGTCACAGAGGTGAAGAATATCAGTCCATGTTCGAAACACATCAGAGAATTTTTCACTTGCCACGTCACACAAAACCTGCATTAAAAATACGAAGGAATATCCTGTTTTTATTTTTTATTTCTATTCTACGCGATAGAACAAATTTCTAGTCGCGTAGATTAGAAATTTCTAATTTCATGTTTTGATGTTCTAGTTTCAAATTTTGATGTGAAATTAGAGTGAAAATTAGATGTGAAATTTTGATAGAACAAATTTCTAGTCACGTAAATTAGAAATTTCTAATTTCATGTTTTGATGTTCTAATTTCAATTTTTGATGTGAAATTAGAAGTAAAAATTAGATGTGAAATTTTGACTGCTTACAGTGCTCTTAGATAAAAGCTTAAGCTCGAAATAGCTCAGCTGACCGTAAAACTGTGTTCTCATTGGTAATACAAGTTTTGAAGCGATAAAGCAACTACTGTCTCTGTTATGCTAGAAATTACCACCCTAGATCACCAGCGGTGCATCAGGAGAGGAGAAGGGGAGTGAAGTCGGCCACTTCCCCATGGGGTTTGTGCAGCTTAATTTGCTTCAGCTTTAACTTACGTTTATAAGAATTTGTCGAGTAAAACTTCCCAAAATTACATAAATTAAGCCTAAATTTAGATGTTATAAACCCAGTTTTTTTTACTAAATCCCCCCCCCTCCCTTAAAAAAGAAAATAATTTACCACTGCAAATCCCTCTGTCAATGCAGTAATTGTTGAAATGAAAGGGTTATAAAATAAGTTCCTGATTGAAATATTTTATACGTCGTTGGAACTCCAAAAATGCTAGTTGGTTAGGTTTCAGGGCTTTAAAAATTCATAGGTTTCCTGTTTACGAGGTATTAAAACAAAACTACGAAATGTCGGAATCACCCGTCGACTGGAATATGTGCCTTGATTTTCTTTTAGATCTCTTCCAAAGATGTCGATCATCCTATGGTCTTTGAATGTTTTTTTTTATGACAAGGAGGTAGAATTTGTCTGATGAGTTTTTTTTCTTCGAATAGAGACTCAAGGCAAAATATCATTTTTCTTCACGCAGAAAATGTCCCATATAAAAATGTTTTTTTTTAAGAAATAAAATAGATCCCGCACATTCCGATGTTTTTCAAATGTCATTTCTTTTTTCTCAACTCTTGGTCGACCTTAATTGCAAACATGTTTGAGAATTACAATCTTAAAATCAGACACCGAAAAAATAAAACTGAATAGTTTTGAGGAAGAATGAAAGTCGACAAAATCAGTTAAAATAATTAAAAAAAGAGGCTAAGTCTCGGACTGGTTATAGAATGACCCGTTTAACATAGTTCCTCAGTTTCATCACATCAATCTTACCTGTTTATTTAAAGTTTTTTAAAATAAAAAGGAAAAATTAAAATTCTTTAAAAAACGAAAAAAGAACATAGATCTCTTTACCGTTCAGTTCTTTACTGAAATGAGGTACTTTTAATCCTTTCAGGTAACTGTTGGTTACCTGGCACTGCTCGAGACAAAATTTTGCGCTAAGGGTCCCTAAATGGGTGCTCTTATCGAAAGGAAGGGAGTTAGCGTAGGTGTAATCGAGCGCAAATTAAACTTGGGAAAGAATGCCACCCTCTATCTCAAATACAGAAGCCTCCAAATTCTAGTATTTGAGAATAACAGGCCTTGGAGGTTCTTACCCTTAAGATTTCATACTCTGACAATAGTTTTTCGTCCACACGTAGAGGGAATGGATGTTCACATACACAATAGAAGGAGTGTTTTAATTGATGACCAAACTGCACAGAAGCTACTTAAAACTAACTGAAAACTGCACAAAGGAAAAGTTTTTATATAATTTCTTAAAAATATAAAAATACTTCATATAAAAATACGAAAGGAATAGAAACAATTAGGTTTTTCTACGAAGAAAATGAAATATAAAAAAAAACAGAGAGGAATATTGTTTGTTCGATTTCAGCAGACAATTGTACCTAGATCCCCTCCCGCACCCTATTGGCATAGCAGTACCTCATCCAAGTTTTTCTTCGCCTTACTACAAAATAGATGTATAATCTTTGAAGTTGAATACTGTCAAGCCACTTCCATCGATCAAGCTTAAGTTCATTAGATTCACCTTGAGAATAACCTGAATAGTCTAAACTCTAATCATTTTGTAAAAGCCCAAACTAGTTTATTTTTCTACATTTTACCAAACTAGTATACTTTTCTACCAATTTATACATTTTAAGAATTTGGTTAAGTGTGACCCAATAGATAGACCACGTCAAATTGTTTATATATCTTCTTGATTAAATTAAAAAACCACCCGTATTTACAACACAGTAACAGCAAAGTTTGTGAAAACTAGACTTCAATCGAAAAAAAAAAAAAAAAAAAAAAAAAAAAAATTGAACACTGCTGCAATACATTTAAAACCAAAAAAAACTATTGAACAATTTCAGGCACTCCTTTGAATGCAAGAACATTTCCTCCAAGAAAAGAAATACAATTTCCGGAGAACATTTTACAACAGGATAATATTACGCCTCAATATAGCCAAGAAAAAAAGTATAGGTTACTCAGAGTACCATAGAAAGCATAGATATGACCTGGTCGAGAGTGTGAGCTTCATTCCAGCTCCGTGCATAAGGGAAATGAGTCTCTTGTTGTAACAAGTCAGTCCAAGTGTAACTTTTACGACAGTGTTAGCATGGGCGTACGTAGCTTCTTCTCTAGGGGGGGGATTATGTGATGAAGGGCGGGGGGCTGAAGTTATATTGGCAGCTCACAAAACCTTATATTGCCAGCAAGTTCTGTCATACCTATGAAATCTATATTAATAAGTAATCACCAAAAATCATCAATAATCTTCAGCATTAATCTTATTGGATTAGAGCTAAATCATTCCAATACATTATGGATAATTGCTTCTTGTTTGACTTTTATTCTGTCATTCCAGCTGTTTATTTACAGCTTTTTCAACCATCTACCTTTTATCAACTACTTTTTTAGCCATCTAAATTTTTTCAACTGCTTTTTCAACCATCTGCTTTTTCAGCTATATCTAGTATAAATTTGAAGTTCTAGGTGGGGGGCAGTTGCCCCCTTCTGTACGCCCATGAGTGCTAGTAATTAGCAACTGTAACACAATTTTGGCTCCAGCAAGCCGGAGTAAGGTACCAAATATCAAACAATGTATGGGCATCCCAGGTCTTAGGTATCCCAGGCAACCCAGATCTTCCCCCCTAGATTGTTTTTTCAGTATCTCAAGGGCTAACTCAAGGAGAGGTTCGCCTAAGATCGTGGATAAACTCAAGCAAACCATAAAAAAGGAGATTGGCAGGAAGAGATATGTGAAGGCCTTATATTCAGAGCCAAGACTGATTTTCGATTAAAACACAACTCCTTTCCTTTGTAACCCTAAAATCTTAACTTCCCAACTCACTTCGCCGAGATGGGCTACAAATCCAGGATTCGTTTAAACTCGGTCTCCCAAGTCTAAGGCCGTACCTTGGGGAAATACCTCGTTTAAATCTTCCCATCAAAACATGAAAAAATTATAAAGAGGATTCATAAAAAATGCGTTAGTTCTATCTGTGATTTTGTGCTGAATTTTAAGGAAAGAAAGAAATTATTTATTTTGTTCATAACTAGTTTATTTCAAGGTTATGTCCCTTTATTATTAGAAACAATTTGAATATCTCCTCTTAACTTTCCGTTTTTCGTTTCAGTTCTCTCGTTTCAGTAATTTCGCCCTTTTTCTGTAAATATCTCAGTCCTCTTGTCGCCAGAGAAATAAATTCAAAAACGAAAAATCAGTCAAAGCAAGAAATATTCCCAATGTCAGCAGACTGCTGACACTATGTCTTAAAAAAAGGAAAAAAAAAGAAAAACTGAAAAAAGTCTGATAATATTATAATGAGTTAAAGCCATGCTTGAATGATCCCAGACTAGGAGTAACCATTCTTCTAAATACAACCCAGAAAACGTTAAAACACTATGTTAAAGTAAAAAGACACTGTCGTCCTAACTGAATTAGACCATGAAATAGAACAAAATTTGCAAAATCTCTATTTACCTAGAAATATATTTTTTTTTCTATAATAAATAACAAAACTTTTACTATTTGAGCACATCAAACTGTTCATTTCATACACTGATTGACAGATTACATGAGAAAATTTTCTGATTTCTGGTTGAGTATACAATCGCAATTCTTTGGGTCAAATCCCTGCACAGAGGGGCTTTTCCCCCATCCGCAGATAATTGGGGTATACAAAAAGAATTATAGATTCTTACCTATATCATATATCCCAGCTGTTTTTCTCCCGTTTTTTTTTTTAATTTACCCCCTTCCCGCAACAGATTCTTGCTCTGGGTGACTGATAACCTAAATAGGAGAACGGAAAGATCAACCATATATAAAAATGGATTTACTTTATTGATAGTTTTTACAAGCGGCATTTTTTTTTTTTTTTTTTTTTTTTTTTTTTTTTTTTTACTCCTATGTGGCAAGATTAGTTCATTCATTGAATGTTTTATTCCCCATCTCACATATTCATTAATTTTCTATCCCCAAAATTAGCTTTCGAATTTTTAAATTGGCTTGTTCATTAGTTCTCTTGGTTTACTTTCCTAATGTGACAGAAAAAAGTGGCAGTTGCAATGACAGGAGTAGGATAGCAGGATGAAGTAACCTGGAATGGATTAAAACAGAATAGTAATGATAAAACGAGATAGCATGATGAATGATACAATAAGGGGATACAAACAAAGCTTGATAATGCCTAAAAATCCTAAGTTGATTATAATTTAAATAAAAACAAAATAGGTTATGCTTGCGTTTTAACAGAATCAGCTCAATGGCAAGCTCTTTTTCAGTCTGCTTGGATTTTTATTAGCGTGGACAGAATCCGGAGTATTCACGGAAAGTGAACCTTATTTCTACACCTAAGACGAAATGAAAATATGGAAAAACAGATATAATTTTTGTAATGAGTAAAAATATTAAAAACTTATACCCATTTTCTCTATATTTTCGTTTCGTATTAATTATAATTGGAAAGTTAGTGTGGTTTAAGAAATTATTTATCTCTAGTTCTGTGGCCTCCCTTCCAAGCCTTATGACTTGAAATTTTTCCCAAGCGTCTATGATTTCAATGTACTTCATCTATTTCTTCCTGTTTCGGAAAGTTTGGTTCATCTCTAAATTCTCCTCCTCCCCCTTTCACTGAAACCCATTCCTGCAAATATACCTGAAGAGAATGGTAGTAAATGACAGGTGCATAGAAAGCATACAGATTTTACTTTGGTCTAAATTTGACAGGGACAAAAGGGGGCGTTTAATGGAGTTAGTTTAATATTGCTCTCTCTACTATACTTAAAGCCAATTTTCATTTGGCATTTCTCACAAAAATAAAACAAAAAGGCCAATTCTTTTAAAAATTACGGCAGGATCGAGCCGCTTGAGGCCAAGACGGCTACGCACAATCCTGTTTCATTCCAATCTGTTTAAAGTCTCCCTCTTAAATATTTTCTTACGACCTCCTCCCACACTATTTCCAGACAACCTGCTTTTCGTTTTGCCCTAGATAGTTTTCTGACAAGAACGAATTTTGGCAATCTGTCATCTTTCATTCGCAAAACGTATCCTAGCCATCTTAACCTTTCTCTCATTATAGCCATAGAAAGCCAAATTTGGACCATTTTTTTTCGTACAGCTGACTGTTTGAAATAAAGTCAGTCAGACGGGTGTGCCCTCCTCAACGCCTCGCTCTTTACGCTAAAGTTTGACTTTCTCACAACTCTTTTTTTTTAAACAATAAAAACTTTAACGTAAAGAGCGAGGTGTTGAGGAGGGCACAGCCCCTTTCATATACGGAATAATTTCTGATCGTTTTAAGATTTAATGTCGCTCCTTACTTTCACTTTAAAAAACTTTTTTTTTTATTTACAGGCTGCGAAAGCGGGGGGTTTGGGGGCGGCAGCCCCCCAACTGTGCCTCCTAATCCCTGTACGTTTTAAGGTTCGACCTTGTAACTCAGCCTCTTTAACTCTTTAGAAAACGTAGTTTTTTTCAAATAATTTCTGCACGTTTTTGTACAGTTTATTACTTATTATTGCTTGACTAACTGTTAGATGATTGTGTATTATTCTTTTCTTTCTCGACAGGGTGTTTTAAGGGTCCACTTTGTAACTCAGCCTCTTTAACTCTTTAGAAAACGTAATTTTTTTCAAATAATTTAAAAAAGAAACTGAGTATCTTTTTTAAAATTTAAATTCAGTATATACAAATTTTTATCTACCGGTGAATCAAAACCAGATTTTCCGCCGGACAGCCAGGAGTCTCAACCGTTGCACTAAAGAGACATAATTGTAATTGTTTTTTAGTAAGGGGGATCTTTTTGACGCAAGCAAAACTTGATATTTGGTTTTTGGAAAACAGATTTGGAAAACAGGAGTGATCAGATTGAGCTGAAATTTCGAGGATAAGCTCCCAGGCCCCAGGAAAGCTTATCCTCTAAATTTCAGCCCGATCAGACAACGTTAAAGGGGGGTTGTGGTGGGAAAAATTAACATGGGCTATTATAGGAAAACGAGGTTTTTCGTAAATGTAAATTCGGGGGATAATTTCTTCGGTCTGAAAATATCAAAAGGCCCTAACAGGTCAAATTCTGCTTCGAATGAGTCCTCATTCACCCGGATCCGTTGCCAACTGTTGCCTGTAGGCGTGGCTAAGAAAAAAAAGAAATGAATTTTAAGTGGCTATATTTGGTTTTTTGAAAACAGGGAAGGAGTGATAGGATTGAGCTGAAATTTCGACGACAAGCTCCTGGGCCCTAGGAAAGCTTAACCTCTAAATTTCAGCCAAATCAGACAACGTCAAAGGGGGGCTGTGGTGGGAGGGTCGAAACTTCCGGCCCAGTTTACCCTATTAAGATAAAGTTGGAGGATAATCAAATTGTGCACGGTTTGTTGTTTAAGCTGGGGCTACAAATACAACTACTGCCATCCCACTATGACCGCCAGGCCATGACATTACTTACCCGTGGGGGTGGTATCCTCTTTAGAGAGTCACCCGTGTAAGTCCTTGATAGTCGGAGGGGGGAAACTTGGTCTCGGTTCTTAGTGTGAGCTTGGGATACAACATTCGATTAACGCTCTCTCTGTGATTACTAGGACCGGAAGTTGCGTGCAGACTTTTAGAGAAAAACGAGACTGCGTTTTCGCGGGCTAGCCTGCTAATAGTGGGCTATAATAGAAAAACGAGGTTTTTCGTCAATGTAAATTCGGGGGATAATTTTTTCGGTCTGAAAATATGAAAAGGCCCTAACAGGTTAATTTCTACTTCGAATTAGTCCTCATTCAACCGGATCAGTCGCCAACTGTGGCCTGTAGGCGTGGCTAAGAAGAAAAAATGATGAATTTTAAGTGGCTATATTTGGTTTTTTTAAAGGAGTGATCGGATTAAGCTGAAATTTCGAGGATAAGCTCCCGGGCCCTAGGAAAGCTTAACCTCTAAATTTCAGCCCAATCGGACAAAGTTAAAGGGGGGCTGTGGTGGGAGGGTCGAAATTTCCGGCCCAGTTTACCCCATGAAGATAAAGTCGGAAGAGGATGAAATTTTGCAAGGTTCTTAGTTTGAGCTTGGGCTACAAAATGCGATTACCGCCGTCTCTCTGCAACCTCTAGGACCTGAAATCGCTTAACATTGTGGTGGGTCGCCTCTTTATAGAGGCACAAGTGTGCCTCCTTGATAATGAGCGTAATTTTAATTGCTTCACAAATTGTTAGTGTTCCCTCCTACTTTTATTCCTACCAATGGAGCCTTTAAAGGAGGTTAGGAGGTTATCCACCCCGGGAGGAGGGAAGAGCGTTTAGGAAGGTTATTAGCCATCTACTTTGTAGTTTATACAATGGTAACAAAGAATTCAATTGATAACAATGGTAACAATGACATCAAACAACAATGGTAACAAATTTAAAGTCAGTGTTGTTTGAGAAATTGGGCGGGCGAAAGTCGTAAAGAAATATTCAAGAGAAAACAAGAACTTCCTGGGAGGGTGTACAGAGGGAGGCTTTACTTGGTGCTGCAGTAATAGTAATAATCTATAAAAAGAATTGACATTTTTACGTCCTAACAAAAAAAAATGATAGTAACAAAGGGTCATTTTGGGACTATTAACCTCTTTATCTAAAATTTGTATTTTTCTTTTAAATTCACGAATCATCAATCGATAGGCTATAAAGTGTTGTTTTTTGTTAACTGCAAGTCCATTCAAATTCATCCAACCAAAAAATTGGATCTGAAGAAAGAGACCTTTCCTTTTTTTTGCTAAATAGTTCCGTTGGGATGTAAGTGTACCATTGTAAATTGTATCCAGGTCAACTAGCCTGGATATACCACTGCAAATAATCATTGACAATGCTTATAGTTATTGATGGACACCTGAAGAAAAAAAGTCAAAACAATTTAGAGTGAAAATACCACTGCAAACCACTGCAGTGATTATTTACCACTAAAAATTTAGAAAGAAAACAATTAGGCTTAAAGAATAAAAAGGTACAGAAAATATGTAAAGAAATGAATTAAGTAAAAGTAAAGAAAAATAATATGTAAAGAAAAGCAATAATTTATAAGAAACAATAGACTATCTTTTCAAAGAAAATTTATTTTTTGTTGAAAAGAGTATTTCTAATATAATAGAAAAATTTATGCGACGTAAGAAGCTCTTTGACCTCTTCCGAGATAATTCTTACCGACAAAGTGACGAAAACAAATGCAAAACGGAAGTAGTAAGAATCGGAACAATATTGAGAAACACAATATTCGCTTTTTATGTCAAATTTCATTTTTATTATATTTTCGCGTTTTGTTGAGAAATACAACATTCGCTTTTTATATTAAATTTCATTTTTATTAGATTTTCGCTCTTTGGTAAAAAAAAATTCTTCTTAAGTATTAAAAACGAAGACAAAAAATCTGGGAGACATGAGAAGTTCTCTAAACTCTTCTCTAGGGAAATTTTGGATGAAAAATACTCAAAGTCAAATGGGAGTATGTAAGAAATCGTTCCCGCAAAATTCGTAAATTTCACGCATAGAAAATTAAAACTTCTTAACTATTAAATAAAATAATCCATAACGCTTTTCCTTTACTTTTTTTTCATTAGTTTTCTTTCAAAAGAGGTCAAAGAGTTGCTAGTGAATTACAATTTTTTATTTTATTATTTTGAAAATATTGATGCCATCGGCTAAAATTGGTATAAATTCAAATTTAAATTGAAAAAATTAAAATAAATTAAAAAAAATTAACAAAAAATCCATAACGAAATTTTAAAAAATGACGAACAAAGTAAATCCTTCAACATTTAACGAAAATTGAAACTAAAAACATCAGAAAAAACAATTCAGCGGGAAAGTTTGTGATGAATCGGATTAAATTCTAAAGTAAGCATTTAGAGCATCCCTTTTCTAGCAAATTTCAACGGCTCCATAATGTCTTAATCTGTATTAATTTAGAATCCAAAACCGAAAGTGAATATATAATTTACAAAATATAAACAACCGCGAAACAATTTATTTCTGTTCAGGACTAATAAAATATCCAAACTGAAACCAGGACGAACAATAAACGCGGTTGAATGTTTTTCATTAAATTAAATTAAGTAAAAACTAATTTTATTTTGAACTAAAAGTCAGAAGCAACAACAAAGCTTAAAACACACAAAAATTATTTCGTATATGAGGGAGGCAGGCCCCTCTTCAATCCCTCGTTCTTCACACTTAAGTTTTTTAGTACTTCAAAAAAACTGTCTTAAGCATCTGACAAAAAGCTCCATATACCACTCAGATTAAAAACTTTAGTGTTAAAGTAAAAAAAACCTTAGTGTTAAAGTTAAGTGTTAAATATAAAAAAAAGTTGAAGCCAAAAACCAGAACCTGTGTAGCAAACTAAACAGATTATGTCTTACCTATTGGCGCTGTCATCTAGCGTCCTTTCCATCCACTGAACCGAAGCTGTTTGAAGGGGATTCATCACCAAAGTCATTAGATGACGAGCTAAACTACAACATCGTTCTGATCTCATAGGATTGCGCTTATAAGGCATAGCTGAAGATCCAATTTGTGACTTCTCAAATGGCTCTTCAATTTCTTTGAAACTGGCGAGCAAGCGGATATCTGTACATAGCTAATTAACAAAATTTAATAAGTAACTTTTTTTTACTTTTTCCAGACAGAAATTTTTGGTAAATTTCCAGAAAAAGATTATTCTGGAGCAGAAGAAGTAGAACAAATTACCCTTTGAAATCAAACCAATCACAACTTCGATAGAACAAAAAATCCCTAGAAAATAATGAACCGCTATTCGAACAGACATTCAGAGTTCAACAAAAGCATAGTTCAAAAGACTGAACCTAAATGGGCTGGGGGATGGAGGGAGCAAGGGCAGAGCAACCAGCCACTACTCACGCTGACTCCTGGTATCAGCTGGGATGCTTACCCAGGTCTGTCCGAGTTTAACTGTTTTGTCTTAGCTTCTAGTGTCTTATATTGAATTGTTTGTGTTATTTACTACATTAAAGCTATCTTAACCCTAAGGTGTAGGTTCTATGTAAGGTAGCAATGATTCCACGTAAAAAAAAGAGGAAAGTTGTAAGAACAATAAAAGAACTAAAAAAAAGAAATCGTATTATAATCCGAAAATGGCTATCATAAAATTCAGCAGTATACAAAATAAAAAAAATAACAGAACAGAACTGTCCAAGTTTCAAAACTAAACTTCTGAAGAGTCATATGATGTCAGATACTTGTATATAACTTGAAATTATCTCTTTGAGAATAGAACTGTCTATTCTCCAGATAACTTGAAATTATCTATTTCTGGAGAACTTGAAATTATCTATTGGAAAATTCAAGATCGAGATTACCTTTTACTTTTAGATTTCTAACATATTCACAAACTCTCCTTAATCTCCATTATGCAGGTGTACCTTCAACAGTTACTCGACAACACTTTTTCGAAGTTGATCAGAGTAAAAACTGAAATTAGCCTACTACCCATATTATAATCGACAAAAATAAGCACATTTTCATTCTCAGATAAACCCCTTGGTTTCCAAATGAGCCCGATACCCGATATCTTGCCTGTAGAGGTGTTGATGATCTTAGTCCAGAGGACGCCAAGGATGCGTCAAGACAGTTGCTCTTAAACCCCTGAATTCGTTTTTCAAGCTGCTTAGCCAATATCTAAGATTCACATCCGTATGCTAATACGGAGAGGTCGTCACCATTAAAAAGACTACAATTTTGTTCCAGAATTTTTCGCAGTCTCTTAAAGTACCAGAGACATCAACTAAATATTTTTTATCCCTTCAACTCATCATAGGCCTATTCATACATGAAGACCTGTCAGATCTTAATATGACTTCATGGAAAATAACATTGCGTCATATGGCTATCCAGCCAGACATGAGTCTAATTTTACCAGAAATACTTGCGGGGATAAGGGGCATAAATAGCCCTTAATCTGGCTATACAGATGAATTGGTTTTTGGATTTCCACGAATAATTGGTTTTTGGATTTCCACAAAAATTAGTGGAAAGTAGAGCTAATTTTGCAAATTATTCCCATTTTGAGGTTAAAACCTAATACCGCCTCTAAATACCAGCCCACCAACATATTTTCAAATGGACGACACCCAGAAGGATTCGTGGACCACAACCACACTATATAAGAGGTTACAACTATTGTCTTAAGATAGTCTGGGAACGATTCACCCTTGTAGGGGCTAGGGGTTCCCTTAATTTCAAATACTACAATACCGGTCGAAAGAAGTTGTCAGATGATCAACCAAAATGGGGTGTATAGGCTACTTATGCAGAATTAACAACTAGTGTTATCGGTATAAAGTTTCAGAGTCTAGGTCTGAATTTTGGAGAAGGGAAGGGGGTACTTAAGTCTTGTAATCAGCACATCCGCCAGACGGTCAAGACTTCGGATCCGAACCAAACACAATGAGACGAGATAGTCTCTCAATATTTCCTTTCTAGGATTTCTCCTTGTAGCCCCCCATGAGGTCAGATGCTCATAAATCTTGTCATTAGCCTAAAGTATTAGACAGGCTGGCAGTATTCAGTCAATGTTGGTCAGCAGCAGCAGCAGTTAAGAGTTTCGGGTGTCTGTACTCGACCCAACCTCTGTGAAGGTTGTCACAGAGGTCGTCTCTAGCCTCTGGGAAGGCTAGAGACGGAACATGTCATCTGCATCCATCATATGACTTTATCTGATTTCAGATAAATGTATTAGGGGTTAGCAGCTAGGGTTTTAGTTCAGTCTTTAGGGGGCAGGTGAGTCGAATCCGATTGCTTATAGAGGATTCAAAGCTGTGAGCAACTGCCGTATAAACTATCAGGTCCAATGACAGTTTATCATTTTTAGTTCAAGGTTAAAATTTATAAACTGACAGTTTTACGGACGATCCGATACCGTAGAAAATAATCCAGGGCTGCCACACAAGATAAAACATTGTGAATAAAGGGATTCGTAAAAATAAAGTCTACAATTTTTCTATTTTTTCGTTACTTCGACAATATGCAATTTATATCGGGAGTTGACTAATTACAAAGCAACCTTCAAATAGAACCATGTTTTTGCCCACAAGACAAGGTTTAAGGCCAAGACAAGGGCACATGTATTGCTCCACAGCTGTGACCAGGAGGGTTGCTGTTGTTGTAACACTTTCCAGGCCCTTCTAAGCTAAGGTCTTTCCCATAAGACATGACCATACTTATTTCAATAATTCGGTGTTCTGCAAATGCGACCTATGGATTGGATTTCCGTTACTCCAACCCTTTACGAGGCCTTTGCACTAGAAGTAAAGTTTAGAAGTGACATAGAAACTTCATAGAAGGCTCACATTATCCAAGCTTTAAACAAATATTAAGGGCTAAAACCAACTTCGTCTTATTAATGAGCTGTGAATGCAGTCTTTTTATTCTTTTATAAATAACTACATACATTGGAAAAGAGGCAGAGCTTCTCAAGTTCAATAAAGCACGCTAAAAGATAGCGAATGTGATCACTAAATTATTTCATAAATTGTAATTATTATGCTCCTTATATTCTTGCTCAGGTCTTCAATAAACACTATTACAGTTTGTGTTAGAAAAAAGGAACAAAGTTCAAATCTAATACACACAAAACACAGGAATAAACTAAATAGACGAAAAAAGACAATACATAAAAAAAAGTGATTAAGGAAGAGACGGAATCGAGGAAAAAATTAAGGGTGATTTGGTAGTTTTTTCCAACATGCTAGCCGTCAAATACAGAAAGGGAACTTGTCGAGGGACAGAAATTGTAGGGGGAGGACCAAAAAATTAATTTTTTTGAATCACTAAAAATTATAATTAAATAGAATTTACCATTATTTTTGCCAATTTTTGTCACTCAATACTTAGGGTGGCCTATATTTTATTCATTTATTAAATTTTAATTTCCTTTGGGAAACACATCCAAGTTCTTCTTCAGAATTTATGAACTTCAAACATCAGTGCATACAATTCATGGACGATATTTCACATATTGTAACATGTATCAGCTGCATACTTCTTTTGGTCAAGAATTGCGTAATATCTACGCAGCGACCGAGAATGTAGTGGAAACTTTCAAAAATTCCATCATTTTAATAGTTTTGAAAAAAATAGGGTAAGTCGGTAGCACAGACATGTTTTAATGACTGAAGCATTCCATAGAACGTCATGTGCTTAAACTTAAGAATTTTTTCGCATGCTGACCAATGGTCTGCGCCGCGCAGGAACTGATCCCCTGATTTGATGCCTTCAGCCGAGAGTGAAATGCGTGGTTGAGGGCAAATCATCCTATACTTCCCGTGTTTTCGCCCCATATTTTTCTACGTACCCATTTAGAGTAAGGTCGACTCTGGCTGAGCTTATAGTCATAT
The DNA here is from genome assembly GCF_049724085.1 of Artemia sp. Qi Xiang Cuo. Lineage (NCBI taxonomy): Eukaryota > Metazoa > Arthropoda > Branchiopoda > Anostraca > Artemiidae > Artemia > Artemia sp. Qi Xiang Cuo. Next base: position 23,872,433 of record NC_142794.1, on the reverse strand, counting down.
CGCTGACTCCCGTACAACAAAATAACTAGCGACAGCAGGACTCAAATCCCTGACCTTCAAGGATTTCAAGTCTAGAGCGCTAGCCACTCGGGTAGGACGGACTATAAATTTAATTAAAAAAAGATTATACAAAGTTAATTAAAAATGAAAAATGAGGTGAAAGAAGAACAAAATAAGATCAAAAGCGAAATACTACAAGAAGAAAAGAAATTATCCAAAAGAAACTCTAATCACACAGCTATCTGAAGATGAAAGATTTAAATAGCATGATGAAAAATCAATACGGACCAGAAAATGCACTTTTATCCAGGGTAGTACCTTCATATATACAAAAATTGGAGACATGTCACTATTATCCATGCAAAAAAGGGATTTTCCTTGTTTTTCAAGATGGAGGCTCAAAACCTCCTGTACAGGGTTTTCAATCATGGCGATTCAAATGATCTGCTTTTCGTTTCAAAAAGTCAACCTTTTTGACGAGATTCAAGCTCTTTTTGGAATTATTTTATTATCAAGCTTATTCTCAAAAGTTAATTGCTTAATAAACTTTTACTATTAGGACAAATCTGTATAATTGTCAGTCGATAGTTTTTTTTTTCCAAACTTGTTTTTGAACTTTCGATTACTATGAGCTGTAGTCTACTCTTTACTAGGTTGCTTCTACTACCGATAATAGCCGCATTTTAACCAAAGGGCAAATCAAACGTCAGTTTGGGTGTGTAGCACTTAATTCTCAGCCATGCCCAACTAGCCCTGCCCAACTTTCATTCAACTACCCAACAAATGCCTAATGTATCACGTGTTAGCTGCGCTTCATAGTTAAATATTTAGTAATTAGCTAAACTGCAGCCAATTAGCAAAGGATGAACTGCAAGGCTGATGCAAAAAAGAAAAAAAACTACTTTCAATTGAAAAGCATAAGTAAATTATTTATCCTTAATATAATATAAAATATTCAATGTCCTTACAGACGACTTTCATCGAAGCATTATACCCGAATAATCGATTTTTCCGAATCTCTTTCATTTTCAGTGTCTTCTTCTTCTTCTTCTATTTAACAGCAGTCATTAGATGCACCTTTCATTACTTCTTCTTCTTCTGGTCCGATTACTTGGAGACGCTAAAACATAACCTCCACATGATTCCAGACCCTGTGACAGCTAGGATTGTACCTCTGGCCCCCAGTGATGGTTCTGGCCTCTCTTGCACCCAAAGCAAAATATTGATTACCCCCCCCCCCCCTCCAGTCTTCCACAAATTCTCGGACCAAGTTTTAATAAAAATTTTATTTATTAATGAAATCATTTTCGATTTACAAATTAATTTTTAGTTTATTAACTTTTTTCATTTATTAACTGCACCCTCTTCTTTATTAATAAAATTTCAAAAATTACAAAAATTATTATAACCGTTAGGTAATTTTTTTTTTGGAAATTTGCGCCACTAAGATTTCTACACCCGGGCAAGTACCCCTCTGCCCTTCCCCTAGAATCACTTGTGCTGGTTCTGAACAATCAAGCAGAGATCAATCAGTCCACTGCAGCACACTGAGGCTTTTCAATAACTTCCTCTACTTCTTCTTGTTTGGGTAATTATAGAGACCCTTTCCCATAAGCTCATCACCGGAATCAAATTCTTAGCCCTGCAGCGGATCGCTGCAACTGAGATCGAACTTTAGGTTTCAATACCCATTGACTGCGTAAAATAGTCTATGTAATAAGTCACATGTCTTAAAAAACTTTTAAAAATAAGAGTTTTAGTCAGACTTGTCTAAAACATACAACTTTCCTCGTTTAGGTGTTTTAATTTAGATTCCCACGTTGATCTTAGGCTTTTCAAACAGTAAGCTTACTTAGATTAGCCCAGTTGTTAATTAAGAATTACAAGCATTACCTTGTGAAGAGTTGATCCAAGAGACGAGAGAGCTGAAATTATATCACAGTCAATTTTTCTGGGATACGTTTGACCCGTCACAGCAAAAGTTTTCTCAAATCCAGCAAGTTCAGCAACACGCTTATCCAACTTTTTCACCTTCTCATGATCGCCTGTAAAAATTTAACTGTAAATATTTATCCATTCGAGAAAAATATTCATTTTAGAATTTAAAGTCGTACTTCTTAGAGTAATCACCAGGATTCTTTTTCCATTCTAGTACCATTAAAAAAGTATTTATATACTTCAGCTGATGCGACATGTGGAATGGACACGAGTTCAGTAGAGTGGACTAACATCGAATTTTCAACAAGCAAGAAGAGTGTCACTACCACTCAACTGCAGGAACTATCCCATTTCTATATTCTCCTTCTTCTTCGGATTGTTATGGGGACACTTGCGTATAAACTCATTACCGAAATAAAATGCCAGGCAATGTAACAGGTTGCTGCAGCTCAATGTAACAGGTTGCTGCAGCTCAATGTAACTCCTTCTTCTTCGGATTGTTATGGGGACACTTGCGTATAAACTATTTGACGAAATCAAATGCCAGGCATTGTAACAGGTTGCTGCAGCTCAATGCAACAGGTTGCTGCAGCTTAATGTAACAGGTTGCTCCAGCTTAATGTAATAAGTTGCTGCAGCTCAATGTAACAGGTTGCTGCAGCTGAGATTTAGCTCTGGTTCCCGTATTACCCAGCAGAGATTACTGCCACTGCGCCGCTTCAGAATCCATTTCTATACCTTCTTCTTCTTCTTCTTTAGATTTTTATGGAGACGCTTTCACATAATATCATCACCGGAATTAAATTCCAGGCCCATTTCTATATTTGTATATTCCATGAAGTATTCTGTACAAATAAGCCACTCAAAGTAATAGTTAAAACAAAGCTGAAGAGCGATTTCGAGTTTGGTAATAGAGATCATTGCCTTAAGGCTCAAATTCGATACGCGTTACGTTTGTAAAATTTCCTCGTCCCAGTATTGCTTAAAATTGTCTACCACTACTGCAGAGTATCACTTTACGGATACCTTTGATATCAGATACAATTTGTTTCTTTAAATTCAAGAGGTATCAGTATTAGCCATGAGCAAAACCTCCTGTCATTTCTATAGAAACAAACACAGTTTTTTTTTTTTTTATATAGTCCGTTCAACGACAACGCACATAGCTAATAAATTTTAAATTGCTTAGCGAAAAAATTAAGAGATGTAGATTATTTCATTATATAAGGGAAGGATCAGAGATAAAATATTTATGTAAAGTTTTTTAATCTAATTTTTTTTTTAATTTTAATTAAACTTATAAGATTTATTTCAATTAAGCTTTATTTTTATTTTTTCTCAGCTCATCTAAGGTTGAAGCATATTCTGAGGAACTGAAGAGCTAAAATAAACCTGTACAAAAAACAACTTGATTTTATCCGGGCTACCTTACTCTTGCCATTAAACTACTAATGAGAGAATTTGTACTTGGAGTTTTTCGAAAAGAGCATGGGTATCGTATAAGAGTAGGAACTGGTGCTGGTATCGAAAAAAAAAACTATCAACGCCATCTAGTTTTTGGCGACACTTAACATTTTCCCCCAGTGTAAAAATAATAACAATTAATTTAATTAATGTAATTGGTAAAATTAGGGAATTATTAAGCGTCTGATCTTAATTCCTAGCAAAAAAAAATAAAAAAAAAGATTGCAAAGCTTGAATAAATGCCAATTGTCGCCAAACACTAGATGGCGCTGACAGTTATTTTGTGACACTAGCGCCAGTTTTCGCTCTTATAAGTTACCCCTACTCTTTGGTTGGGCGGGCAAAATTAAGCAAAATAGCTGGAGACCAAGAATAAGGTTTTCGAAATGGATTTGGGCAATCAGATGTAGCAGATGTAAATATGCACTAGGATATTTTATTTGGCATAAATTAAACATTATCGATTACTATCTATTTGGTGTTAAGTTGAAAATAAGTGGAACTGTGTTTAACATTTGATTACAACGTGCCCCCCAAAAAGAAGAAAAGAAAACCAGAAGATGAGAATCAAGGATTAAATGCTGAATGGACTGAAAGTTTTGCTTTTATTAAAAACATAAACGTTTATTAAAAACATAAACGGTCTTCCTTTGTTCTTTGTCTGCAAGGAAAGCATAGCTCATAACAAGAAATCAAATTTAGAAAGACATATCACCTCTAAATATGCTTCATTTGGTGAAAAATATCCTTGAGGTGAAGTCAGCAAAAAAAAATGTTTTTTTTTCAGCAATTGGTTGCGTCCTTCAAGTGGTGTAAACATGGCAAGTTTTGCCGTAAGTCAGGAAATAGAAAGAAGTGGAAAGCCCTTCTCAGATGGTTGAATATACTGTTTTAGGAAAGAAGCTGAAGAGACATTTAAAGGATTTTCTATTAGGACAGAAATATTACAGCAGATAGGAAATTGCTGGACGATTCATTAGCATGTCAAACAGCTTAAAGTAGTTTACGCGGTCTAACACTTTACGCGCATTACCAAGACAAGCATAGTCATAAATTGAGATTGGCCAAGAGCATTGGACAACAACCCTGAATGAAAGTGGCAAATTCCACTGAAAAGCGTTTCAGTGAGATTGGCCAGGAGTATTGGACAACAACCCTGAATGAAAGTGACAAATTCCACTGAAAGGCGTTTTCAGTGAAATTCAAAAAAATTCAAAAAAAAAATAAAGAGATACCAACATCAGCAGAAAACTACTATAAATAGAGAGAAGAAAAAATTGGAGGATTCAATCGGTCAGCAAGTGAAAGATCTAAAATCTGCAGGATTTCCTTCAACGTTTGTTGACGAGTCTATCAATATTCATGATACAGCCCAGGTATCTCTTTTTAAACGTTATGTTACAGCCACTGGCCCAAAAGAATAGCTTTAGGAGTTTCTGCCACTTCAAAATCAGACAGTGGGGAAGACATGGCAGAAACTGCCACAGTCCATTTAAAATTACACAATATTGTACTAACTAAAGTAATATCAACGTCCAATGATAGAAAAAAACGAATGACAGGTTTTAAACCTGTTTTACGGGTTTTAAACCTGTTTTAAACCAGGTTTTAAAAAAAGTATGACAGGCTTAAAACAGGTTTCGTTACTACGAAAGAGCATATTAATCATCAAGTGCTTAGCTATCACTGCATAATACACTAAGAAGCACTTTGCATACAATCTGTCCCAGAAGAAATGTGCAATGTAATGGATTTGGTTATGAAAATAACAAATTTTATCACATTCAAAGTATTAAATCATCGTCGATTCAAATTTTCCTGGTTGGAAATGGAAAGCGAATACAAGGACCTTTTGCTACACTACTAAGTTCGATGGCCATTAAATAGAAAACTTTCTAAACCGATTTAAACATTTAAAATAATAAATATAACAATTTGTTTCTGAAAAAATGTTAGTTATCCTGAATTGATGAACGATGAATGGGAACGAAAATTATTTATTTTAATAGACATAACTAACCATTTGCATAATTTAAATCATAAGCTTCAAGGTAGAGGAAATACAATGTCAACAATGTTAGAAGCTTACGAGCAAATTCATCCACGTGAAATATGCGAAGAACACCAGGAACAATCAAATACCCATCCAAATCAATCTTCTCATTGAAAATACAAAATTTTTCTTTTTTTTACCAGTGGACTTAAAGCTCTCTCCGGGGTTAAGAGACATACCAACATCAGATACAATTAGCATTTGAGTTCAGTATTCAGAACCCACTTCACGTACAAACCCAAACTGGGTGATATTTTATGATGCACTGACACAATCAGAAGTATAATTTACAAAATAAATAAAAACAAAACACATTGATTAGCGATACAATTAGCCCAGTTGAAAATAGCAAATAAAGACAGAAACAAATAAGCACTTATACTTTTGATTATTATGATGCAAATTCAAATTATCACACCGGTTTGAATATTGTATCTGAAGGGGGTTCTCAATTTAGAACCCGAAATCAAATTGTATCTGAATTTGGCATGTCTCTTAACCCTGGAAAGGGCTTTAAGCCAACTGTATAGAAAAGAACAGAATTCTGTATTTTCAATGAAAAGATCGACTACATATGATTGTTTCAAAAATTTGAAATTATGAGAAGAACTTTGCTCAATTTTCCAAGTCTATTAACGCATAAGAATGAAAACTAGAGCCACTTATACAAAGATTACTTAACCACTTTACACAAAGATTCATTTATTATAGAGACAATAAATCAATATATTTTTGTAAAAAAGATAAATCGTTTAACAATGCAAATAAATTCTGAACCCTTTGAGCTTTGACAAAGATATTGGCAAATTCAAGAAGGGTCGATATAAATTAAAAACAAGGATAAATAAATTTTATATAAAGTTTGAACAGATACAATCAAAATTTAGAAGAACTGGAGGGGGAAAACGCAAATTTAGTTCTAAGGATGAGCAGACTGCATGGAAAGAATTAGAAAGGAAGATTTTTTAATTTTTAGTGCATGGAGTAGGATCTCTACTTCCTTTGATCAGATGGAAAAGACAGCGTTGCCATTCTTGCATCATTTCCAGTTTCAGATACTGTTCTTAATCTAGAGTTACCTCATTGTGCTTCAGCTCGAGGTTCAAAGTCACTGCTAACTTAAAACGATCAAGAAAAAATTAGAAAGGCATTTGGATAATACGGCTACGTGGTATCTATCCTCGTCATATTTTAGGCTCACTTTTTAACGCAGTTGTCCTCCCGCGTGTTCTCTATCCTACCCTTCTTTTTCGAGATTTTAAAATATGTTATTTGTCTTCAATTCATGTTTACTATTTTAAATATTGTAAATTTTTACTTGGTTTTCCAATTTGTTTTAATAGCACTTAATCAGTTTTGAGATTTAAATTACGGAGCCATTGGAATTAGCCAGGATTAAGAAGAATAATTTGTATCATAAATGTGAAAATTTTCCCTTTAGGCATTACCTTTTCCCTGTTCCCCAGAATTTAACTAATGTTTGATATGTTGTTGGTGTTCTTTTATACGTATTTTATTCAGTTATGTTAATAAATCTATTTCAGATCAATGCTTTGTTTCGTTTGTTCAAGTATTTCGTTTCTCTTTTGCAATTTCATTTATGCGTTTTATATACTCCTCGATTTTGGGGGAAATAAACAAATAAATAAATTCCTGTGAACAAGCATTTTCAACCCTGAATATATCAAAAGTAAATTAAGGACCCGTCGCTGTGATGAGGTAACAGATGTTTACCTTGAAACACAGATGCTGCTGGTGGAGTTATTAATCCAAGGCATGGTTATTTGACCTTTAGATTATTTTGAACAAAATGTCTATTTTTATTTTGATCGGATGTATTTGGGGGGGGGGATGTCGGTTAAGAGGGAAAGGCTGATTGTCCTGTGGTTACCTTAGATTCTTCAAAATTGAACTTGAACTTTCAATTTTCAATCGAATGAGCCTCCTTCAAAGTTCTTACGATCATCCCTTCTATAAAAACCTTAAATTTTAACAATTGGTATCTTGCAATAACATACAGATTGCTGATACAGGTGTATCAGCAATTTTTTTTTGAACGGCTTAGCGTATCAAGATGAAACTTCTGGGGCATCTACCTGCTACTATTGCTATTAATGCTGCTGCTACTACTACTACTAATTCAACACTATTATTACTACTACTGCTCCTACTACGACCTCTACTACTATTAAACTAGCACTATTAAGGCTACGCATATCAAATTGAAAATTTGACAGAATGAGGTGTTTGAGGGGGAACTTCAAATAAATAAAAAGACACTATCTGCATGCAGATTTTCAAAATGGCGTATCTCAAAAAGGGATTTGTGTATTAAGTTGGAACTTTCAGAGAGTACTTAAAGGGAAAGTCAATTCACCAAAAAGAAATATGTGCACGCTCAGGCCTAGATTTACCACTAGGTCCCTAGGCCCGGACCTAGGGACACATAATGCCAGGGGGAGCAATAAATTATCACTGAGTAATTTTTTCCTGACAAAAACTGGACTGATGTGATTTATCGTCGCCAGGTGCACTCTGCCGTCACGCTGCCTAGTCACAGAAAAGTGACTTTAAAACAACACACGAATTCCATGGTCACTTATAAACTGTAGGATCTCTCCCAAGAATGGTAGCTGATAGTTCGGTATTATCCCTCTCTTTCATCACTTTTCGCTCATCCGTTGTGTTCTATTAGTTGCTTCCATTAGCCCCAAATTTTTGGGAATAACCCCGAAAATCTTGCAAAAATGGAGCGGCAAAAACGCTTGGCTCTTAAGCGTCAAAGATTTAAATCCGGCCCTGTGCACGCTACTGCTAATGCTATTACTATTTTAATTACATTTACTACTACTGCTACTACAACAACTACTACTACTACTAGTTCGACTGCTACTTCTTTTGCAACCACTTGTAAGCTAAAAGTATTAAGATAAAAATTAAGGAACTACATGAACATATAGGTTATCAAAAGGATATATCGGCAATGGGATAGCAACAGCTAATTGTATTAAGTTGAAGCTTCTAGAACTTGATGAGAAGAATCTTCAGCTGACCAAAAGGCAATATGCTAAAAGTACTGCTACTACTAGCACTAGTGCTATTACTATTAATACTACTACTAATACTATTACTGGGACTACCATTACAACTATACCTACCAGTAATTAACGGTGTGAAGGTTGAATTTTCAGGGAATATTGAGGGTGGAAGGTTAACTGAATCACATCACGCCATCTGTATACAGGTTGTCAAAAGGGCGCATCAGCAATATCCTAGGGACAGTTTGGTGTGTTGAAAAAAATGTTGAAGAAAATAAAATGTGCTATGTGCATACTGCTACTAGTTCTACTACTGCTACTACGCAGGCTAAGGGTATTAAGGTGAAGCTGTCGAGGAGTATTTCGGCGGATATTGAACTGAATCAAATTGACTATGATTATGCACATTCTCAAAAGGGTTACACAGCAATATCTCAAGAACGACTTCCATTAATAAGTTAAACCTTTCAGGATAAGTTGTGGGTGGGGGACTTCGAACTAATGAAAAGTTCATAGCTTGCAATAAAACCAAAATAAACACTTTATCGGGTCATGCTTTTGGCGATAGGCCCAATCCTGAAAGTCTCATTCAATTTAGAGGGTTTAGGGGCTACACTGATGAGTAATACAAGTTAGAAACCGCAAATGAAGCGAGAAATAGATTTTAAGCTTTTAATCAGCCTTAGTTCAAACTTATTTTTTGGCCTTGACTTAGGTTCAGGATTTGATTTAAATGAAGGTTGGGTTAAAGGAGGCTTGAGTTAAATGGGGGTTTGTTAGAACTGGGGCTCAGCATGTAAATCTATAGCCCCTTTTTTTTGGTTTTCCCCAAAACCCCCATGTTTTCTATGATCGTTTGTTTAAACTTCTGTTCATTTTGGGTTTCTTTTTTTTTTTTTGTAGTAACTTCTGATCATTTGGGGTTTGAATTATTATAGGAATTTATTTATACTAGTCTTTGGTTTAATATGGCTCTTTACTTTTCTTTGAAAAATTGTTTCTCGAAATAATCTTTTTAATTAATTTAAAGAAAGCGCAACCAAAAGCGACTTTTTTGTTACCTAAATTCTCAAAGCTCCAATATTTTCAGTAAAGATGTTTATTACTCAACGTTCAGGAAAGGCCTGATTCATCTAAGAAAAAAAAAATAAAACCAAAAGTTTCCAAACACTAAGAGAAAGTAGCTTTTGTGTCGGCTCCACCGTAGCAGATAATTAACCTTTTTCAAACCAAACGATAACCAACTACGAGCGTAGAAAATACCACAAAATGAAAACAACAAAGTAAGCAAACTGGTAAAAAAAAAAAATTATAGTATGTAGACGGTGAGAGCCTCCGTTTACCCCCCCCCCCCCCCCGCGAAAGACATCCCTTGGGGAAAATACCCCGTGTAAAATAACACCTCATGGAAAATACCCCCACCCCCAGAAAATACTTACCCGTGGAAAATCCCCCCCCCCCGAAAAAAATACCTCTTGTGGTTGGTTAGTCTCCAATCACTTTCGGCTTATATATAAAAAAAAAATAGAAATACCTGGGGATTATCAAAAAATTTCTACCTCCATCCTCCTGTCGTCTCTCCCTTAGAGCTAATTCTGTATTTATTTGAAGGCTCAATGAGAGCTGAGATGTTTCAGCATCAAAATGCACCCTTTGAGGTATCTCCCTCCCTCCCTAGCTACAAAATAGCTCCCCATTGCAGAAGTTTCAGTTCCGTTTTAAGTTCTGTAATTTGTCTATTGCTTACAGATAGAATTTGTCATTGGGAAACATACGGAAATTTTTTGCGTGGGGGTTTTCTGGAGGTTTTTTCATGAGAAAAAAGTATTTGCACGGAGAGGGGGGGGCAAGATTTACACATAAATTCCTCGTTTTGACTTCCTTTAGAACTTCTCAATTAAACTAAAAAATAACACGACTCAAAAAATATTTTTTTATTTTGAAAACGATAATTTCCGCGAGAGAGGTATTTTGCTGGTGAGAGGTTTCTGAGAGTGGAGGAGGGGAAATTTTGCGCGGGGGAGAGGGGTAAACGCTTAGACCCGTACAAAGTGACAGGGTGAAGGAAACCCCCAATTAACAGACATAAAAAAGAGAAATAAATCTGGATTTCAGAGTTTATGACGTCCGATTTTCTTTGTTTTTGTGACAACAAAACAGAGCATTTTTATAAATCATCCTGACAGTAATTTACACAAATACTTAAAAAAGCAAACAATTCCAACAAGGTTGGACATGTAAAGATTCTAACTTGTGTTTTACCCAATGTAAGTACAGTGGCTGAGTTGCACGAGGGTTCAGTTACACAAGGGTTCAGTTGCACGGTGGTTCAGTTACACGGTGGTTCAGTTGCACGGTGGTTCAGTTGCACGGTGGTTCAGTTGCACGGTGGTTCAGTTACCTGGTGGTTCAGTTACACGAGGGTTTAGTTTTTAATTAAGATACAGAAAAGACTGTGTTTTAAAATCTAGGAGTGGGGAAGATTTTTTTTTAATAAAGACAAAAAAAAAGGTAATTTTTAGAATCCTAAATGAAAACTAATGGTTTTATCAGGCAATGACATATCAGGTAATGCTACATGACATTGGCCTTCTTTTTCCTGGACACTGATTTCGTACACATGATCTTCTACCCAATAGAATAAAGGCAAGCAAAATAGCAAATATTGCGACCCTGTAGAAAAACATTACTAATTGCCAAGGAAAACACAACTTCATGAGAAGATACTATCCTAAAAAAAATGCTTTATCTCTCGGCGTAGATGATAATATTTTGAATTATTTTTAACTTCTATTAAAGATAAAATAGAATTGAATATCTCCATATAAAAAACTTGCTCTTAAAGTGCAACCGCAGAGAAACAGTTTAACTACTTATCAAATATCTTCTCAATGAAAAATATTTCGTTCGTTTTGCTAACTTAAATTTTTAAACAAAAGACATCGCGTGAAATTAACTTTTCGCTCTTTTTACTGGTTTAAAATTTCATGCACGAGGTTTCAAAACGAATCCAGTTTTTAAAACGTGAGGCTATTTGTCTCTTTAGAAATAATAATAATTTGATTGGATTACAAAAAATAGGTGTAAACCGATTAAATTAACACAATCGAGATATAAACTGAAATGAAATCAATGAAATCAATGAAATTAAGGCAGATAAGTCTGCAAACCTAGATTAGAACAATAGAAGCTACAGTGATGACAGTGGTCAAATATGGGTCTGAAGCATGGGCGCTCCGAAAAGAAGATTTGCTAAATGTTTTCCAGAGAAATTGCCCACGGATTGTTCTTGGCACCCATCTGACTAACCGCATTTCAAACAGTAGGCTGTACAAAAATGTGGTTCAATCCCGGTTTCTAGGGCTATAATGAAAGAAAGGTTGAGGTGGCTAGGGCACGTTGTGCGGATGAAGGATAACAGCTTTCCGAAGATTGTCCTTTTCGGACCGTCTAGCGCTAAAGGGGAAGCAGGTCATCCTCGTCTGGGGTGGGAGGACGTCATAAAGAAAGATTTACGGGAAAATGAAGCTTCTTGAAATGATGTGGAAAGAGAGGCTATGAACAGATTATGATGGAAAAGGAGCGTGTGTAGTTGTGTCGGCCTCAGGTGACTTGGCGCTACAGTGAGTTGTTAGTAGTAGTAGTAGTAGTAAATTAAGGCAATTATAGATATAAACCAATGAAATTAAAGTACAATAGGTGTTACTTCGCACATTTTTGTTCTATACGCTTTGGCCAGCACACTTGTTAGTAGGATATTATGTACATATACAGGGTAGAGAAAAAAATTACATTTTTTTACCAAAAGTACCTTGACTATTGCTTGCAAATAATAATCTAAACTTCATATTGACATAAAATTAGAATTTAATTTGCTATTTATTTTTATTTAAATTTTTTATTTAGCATTTGACACATGATTTCTCCAAGTTTTATTGGTTAAATTTGGTATTGGATTTCTCCAAATAGTATTTATTAATTTTACGTTTAATTTAAATTTTTAATTTTTTTCATTTCATTTTTATTTAGACTTATTTAATATTTAATTTCAATTTTTATTTTAACATTCATTTATTTTAATTAAAAATCTATTTTATTTGTATTTAAAATTGTATTTTTATCTAATTTTTATGCAATTTAATATTTATTTTTAATATTATTTCTATGAATCCTTTTCATGAAAACATCATTAGAAAAACAAAAACAGCTTTTCTCTTTGGTAATTATATTTTTGAACTGGCAAAAGCCCAATAAACTGCAATAATTGAAGCTAATTTATGAAAACAGCAATTATTATAATTTTAATCATATAGCAGCATCTAAGCTTAAAGAGACATTATGAAAATTAAATTAAGCCCCCCCCCCCACACCCCCCACCAAATAAAAAAGACAGAAAATCCAAAAAAGGGCAAGAGCCGAAAAGATTTGTGAAAGCTGCAGAAATTCACGAAAAACATTGTTCAGCCATATGTCAATTATTTTCTTCAATAACTAGTTTAAGATATTTTCGTTTTAAAATAAGGCGGAAAAATATCTCCTTCCTATAAAAGGAGATGAAACTAGTACTTCTAGAAACTGAAACAAAGAAAAGGGCTCCCAACTTACTTCTCTTCATTAATAAAATAGACAAAATTTGTATTTCACAAAATCTAAAATTAAACATCGTGGTTTTACTCATGATAACTAAAATAGAAAAAAAAGATGAAGAAATGGCAAAAAAAAAACCACACATATAGAAGAAATATCTAAAGGCTATTTAGAGCCCTTCTGGAAATGGCAACTTCCTGAGAGGGTGTAAAAAGGGAGGCTTTGAATAGATTGGGATGGAAGAGGAGCGTGTGTAGCTGTGTTGGCCTCAAGCGGCTTGGTGCTGCGGTAAGTTGTTGGTGCCCGTAGATGTAATTATATTTTTATCTCCACTTTACCTCAGCCTTCAAACCTCAATTATACAAGGAGAATCTAAATACCTTTAAAAAGAACCAAAAAGGAGGCTTGGGTTCCTGTGGCTCCCTTTATCCCTCGGAATCTCAAGCCATGCCTCAATCTTGTCAAATTCGACTCATCAATAAGTAGATCTTGAATCCAAAGACATGCTCTTTTTCCAACAGTTGTCAACTGGGCGGATCTGTTAAGAAAAAAAGAAAAGAATTATGTTCTTTCTAAGAATGTTAAATAAGGCCATTTGAACAGTCGTGAGATAGCTGTATATAGAGTCATTATGTGCCATGGTTAAGAACAATACAAATTTATATAAACAACAAGATACACCAAGCGAAAAATGGATAAAACGAAGGGAATAGTCTCTTGGTGTCACATACGCAAGAACCCAAATTTTTCAGTTATCTTCCCTTTCATTCCAACAACGAGAAATTCCCTTCCTCATTCCTCTCGAATCCTTGCAAAAACTCAAAAATATATTATCATTGCCTTCTCCACACTGAAAAGGGGTAATAAGGACTGTCTTCGGCCTAACCTCCCCAAGTATATTCACCTAAATTTTATTATAGATGCACATTACTCAAATATATATGGCAAAAACATTCAGAGGTCCCTATGGAACCACTCTTTACTAGTTCATGAGCGGAGACATGTTTTACTAGCCCCTCAAAGTTTCCAAGAAATGCGAGTCAGACAAGCGTGTTTATTTTGAATTGGAACAGGTTTTTTGAATGTTTATTTTTATTAAATTTGATCAGAATTTAACATCTTTTTTTAAGTAGCTTTCATAAAATTTACACTTCCATAGCTTCCAAATTTCATGACTTTCATTTAATTTCACAAATTAGGCTTTTATAAATATACCAACGTTAACTCGAAACATAAACCGTTAATCATCGTTCAAGTTACTTTTCGGAGAGATTTCAGAGAACTCAATTTTCTTTGGGAAAATTCCAGGAAATCCTGGCAAAATGGAAGGACGGAAACACCGCTTGAAGCCCACATAAAAACTAACTTATTTAGAATACATATAAACTTTAAAATTTCAACTGTTCTACGTGCACGTTGCTTCCTTCTGACCAAACCCAAAAATGTAGAAGACGCATTGACAAAGCACTTAAGAGTTCTTAACAATGAGAAGGTTTTTTCAGCATTACCTTAATATCAGGTTTTTAAAAAAAAAAGTTGTTTCCTTTGACCAAACGCAAAAAGGTCGAAAATGCATTAACCCAATGTATATAGCTTTAGAGAATGACAATCCTATTTAGCATTACCTTACATTAGGTTTTTGGAAAAAAAAAGAAACCTCAAAGAATCTTAGGCTTTTTGAAGAAAAAAAAAACAGAAGGCTCAATGGGCAAGTAGTTGATACAGGTTTTTTTTAGACCAGTCAGAACTTTGATTCCATAAAGTTACTTAGATAAAGAAAAAAAAATCAAGGGTGCACAGTTATTGGGTATTTCAACTATGTTGAACCAAACGACCGCCTGAAAAATTTCATCGGATGTCTTACGGTGAAATGGGCATGGGAGGAGCGCTAGTTGCCCTCCAATCTTTTTGGTAAGTTAAAAAGGGCACAAGAAATTTTCATTTCAGTTCGAATAAGCTGTCTCCCGATCTTCTACGACCATTAGCTTGGTATGATCACCACTGGAAAAAAAATAATCACAAGCATTCAAGATCTTTTTTCTGGCACAAAATATGAAATTCCACATTTTTGTAGGTAAGAATTTGAAACCTCTACACAAGGGTTCTCTGATATACTCAATATGGTGGTGGTATTTTCATAAGACTCTTCTGTGGTGTTCCCCACCTGTTTCAAAAATCGGGCAAATTTTCCCGGGCTCGTTGCTTTTGATGTGTAACATTAAACCTAATGAATGATATATATTTGGGGTCAAAATAAAAACCGATTCTTTTGCTACACTATTGTCAACTTCTTCCCATTTCTTTGTTGTCACTGTTGTCAAAATTCTTTCTTTTAGCGTTTTAGTCACTATTGGGCCAAGTCACTCCTTACTTACAGTTTTAATATATATGTAATATATCGGTATACTATAAAGTATTATATAGGTATAATGTAATACGTATTATATATGATATCTTGCAAAATATTACATATTACAATAAGACATAATAATATTATAGTATATTTTGGTATAGTATGTCTAGAAACACAAAAGACATGTGGGCCATCCTTTAAAAGAATATAGGAGAAAATACAAAGATAAACATTAAAATTAACACAAATTCGGAAAAAAAGAAAATACTCTTAGCAAAGAAATATGCATTTGGCAAATTATAATGAAATGGTCTGCATTCCACAAATGAAACCACAGTAAAATAGGACCAAAAACTATCAAAGAGTACGAATTTAATTGAATAGAATAAATAAAACAATTAAATAAAAAACTAAAACTAAATAAACAAAAAAAAATATGAATTAATAGTTAATTAGACAAAATGACTAAATAAAGAATTAAAAATAAGATGAATAAAAAATACACAAGAAATTAAAAGAAATAATTTTTTTTTCATTCTTACTGCAAGTGAGCATATCCAAGAGTAGAAATATAATTAAATGGAATATATTAAATGGATAAAATAATTAAATGAAAAACTAATAGTAAATAAACAGAAAATAAATTATGAATTAATTATTAATTAAACAGAATAACTAAGTAAGGAATTAAAAAATAAGATAAATAAAAAACAAATAAAAAAACTAAATGAAATAAATTTTTTGTCATTCTTACTGCAAGTGAGTATATCCAAGAGTTGGTAAATCTTTGTATTCTTCCGCAAACTTAGAAAGCCTCTGAACACAGCGTCCTATACCAACAATAAGCAGATCCAGTCCTTTCTGCAGAGAGATTAAATCCTAAAACAATATAATTATATGTAATAGATTTGGGCTGAAATAAATCCTAACAAAATACATCTTGGTTTAAAACAAGAAAATGATGACTTACAGCCCTTTATGTGCAATTGTAAGGAGTTGAAGGATTTGAGGGTAGAAACCTATGGGTTTGGGGTAAATGGTCGGAATTTTAAAAAGTAAGTGTAAAGTGGATATCAAGAATGCGGGGAGGTAGGCACGTGTAGTCATGTAGCACAGAGAGAGATTTTTGGAGGGTGGACGATAGGCGGGACAAGAAAAGAATGTTGAAAGTTATTTTATGTGGTGTGCTTGCAGCATTTTCTTTTTTCTTTTTTTGGAGCTATGATCCATGTAGCTTTAAAGCATTTAAAATATATTGATCATGTCTGCGACATTTTGTGTAATTATGTTAATTTGTATGGTATTATATGCCGTATTATGTTTGTTCTCTTTTTGCAATTGTTATGCTTTTTCATTGTTATTATTTTATACCCTGTTTTGTCTTAGTATCATGTGGCCCAAAGTGTCTTTTATTGCAATTCTATCATACATCATTGATAGTGCAGTTCAACCTTTTTTCCCACTTTTTATTCCATTCATAACTGTAGCCTAAATTTCAATGCGATTCTCAATTCTAGCAGGCTACATAGTATCACGGACGACCAAGAAATATGACTTGATTGAAGAACATTAGGGATGATAAGGAAATCGACCCTACAACTTACTAAACTGTTTTGCACATAAGCTAAAGTACCTCCAAGATATATGATCGGTTCAGCACCTGACTATTTGTCTGAAAAAGCGTCGATGGGAGTCACAAAGCTCTTGAAATTCTTATAATTAATTAAAGTGAAAATAGTTTAACTAAATGAGTTTAAGCAATAATTCTATAGAACTTGCCGCATTGTCTTGCACATAAGCTGAAGTAGCTCCAAGATGTATGATTGATCCAGCCGTTGAACACTTGTCTTGGAAAGCATGAATGTGAGCCATGACATCGTGCTTCAATTTTCTTTCATAACTGCTGACAACATCAAAATCAATATCTTCAATATGCTCTTCCAGTTCTTGAATTTGTTCGTCAGTGATGACAAGCCCTAGTTCCTAAAATTTAAATCCAAGTGAGTTTTAGTTCGCTGATGGGTTAAAAAAAAATTAACTATTTGGGAGCACTTTCTATGTCTAGAGCCGCGTTTTCAGGCTCAGCGGGTTCAAACACGGGTTGTTCTCGTCCAGTTTCAAGTTTCTAGTTTTCCGTCTAGTTTCAGCGGGTTCGAAGTTTCAACCCCGTGTTTGATGCGCTAGATGCACTGATGCACAACGCTTGCTACACTAGACGAGAACAACCCGTGTTCGAACCCGCTGATCCGTGAACAACCCGTCTTCGAACACGGGTTGTTCTCGTCTAGTGTATCAAGCGTTGTGCATCAGTGCATCTAGTGCATCAAACACGGGGTAGAAACTTCGAACCCGCTGAAACTAGACGAAAAACTAGAAACTTGAAACTAGACGAAAACAACCCGTGTTCGAACCCACTGAGCCTGAAAATGCGGCTTAGGATAAAGTAGCGAAACCTCCTGTAACAGCTAATGAGTGAAAAGTATGGCCAAGCCTAAAGACACACTTGAGAAACAGAGTTGTAAGACTCTTGAGATGTAAAGAACCTTGTAATTCTAGAGCAGGGGTCTCCAAACTACGGCCCGAGGGCCACATCCGGCCCGCGGACCAATTTTTCCCGGCCCGCGAAGAGCTAGCATACTTGAAAACTCCTTTTAGAGAACATATTTTTTATAGCAAATTAAATTTAGTTTACTTAAGTATTCTAATTTTATGTTGAATGATCACTAATATGACAACTACATTGATATGGTCATGGGCTAACTACTCATAACATTGTTGTAGGCTTATTGTTATTGTTTTTGTGATAAGTTGGATAAAGAAACACAGAATTGTAATGAGTAAAGATATGTATAATATGCAGAAAATTTAACTTCAGTGTATAATAACCAACAAATTATTGAAATGAATCCAACTAACATTTTATACATTTTAAATAAAAACATAACTTATAACAAGCATAATGGCATAGGAAATACTAATGAGATTTATGTAATTGAGATTTTCCACTGACAATAGTTTTTAGTTGTGGACTAATTTTACTTGTACCAATTATTAAATGAGATTTCAGATGCTCATCAGTTAATTTAGATCTGTAAATATTTTTTGTGTACTTCATTTTGGAGGTCTTCTCAAAAAAATAAGTAGTTCCAAAAACAGAAAGCAGCCTACGAGCAAATTTATGCAAATTATCAAATTGTGTCAGTGGAAGACTCTTATAAAATTCCAACAAAGATAAGTTTTGACATTTGTTCTTAATTATATCACTGCACTGTAAATCAAGCATTTCCATTTGAAATTGTGGGTCTAGGGTCTCAATGTCAGTATCAAAAAGATTCTGAAAAATCTTAATTTGATTCGCGCTGGCATCAAAGTCCAAGAAACGAGTATCGAAATTTATTTTCAAAGCACTCAAAGTTTCAATTGCAAAATCAAGGGAACTCAGTCTCAGTAGTGTGGCGGAATATTTCACATGTTATAAAATGTGAAAAACATTTATTTCGTAGTTGCGATTGAAACAGTATCAATTTCTTCCGGAATGATTTGATATTAGTGTACAAATCAGGAAGATGCTGGTTTTCTCCTTGCAGTCTCAAATTCAGTTCGTTCACATGATTTGTCAAATCAATATAGAATGCTAACTTCCACAGCCATGCGTTGCTTTGTAATTCAGTAAGAGGGCGATGCTTTTCATTAAAAAAAAATTCGATCACCGCTCGAAGTTCAGAAAAGCGCTGAAGGACGTTCCCGCAACTAAGCCAACGTACGGCAGTATGATAAGGTAAGTCATTTTCTCCAGTCTCTTCAATAAATTGTCGGTGATTCGGCCCAAAAGATCTTCAGAACTTCAGACATATCCATACATTTTCCGCAAAAAGACTGTTGATGAATGATACATTGTAAGACTAATGGTTTTGAACCACCGTCATTTTGTACAGCCTTAAACGCAAGAACGACGACTCCTTTATATTTCCCGCTCATGTTTTTGCCTCCATCAGTTGTAATACACTTCAGGTTTTTCCATCGAAGGTTCTTTTGATTAATGGTTATTTCAACTCCTTTAAAAATATCTGTACCAGTAGTTGTGCCATGAATACTATACATATCAAGAAGTTCTTCATACACTTCATAGCTTTTACCTACTCCTCGAATATAAATCAACAGCTGAGCAATATCTGACACATCCGTTGACTCATCCAAGGCCAAAGAAAACCACACAATATGTCCATTTTTGTCGAACAGTTGAGAGGATATATTTTCAGCGATGTTTTCTACCCTTTGAGCCACAGTGTTTGCTGACATACTGACAGTTTTTAATAGATTTACCTTTTCAGGGCACATTTCTCCGGCTACTGCAATTATGCATTCTTTGATAATTTCTCCATTGGTGAATGGTTTTCCACGCTTTGCAATTTTAAGAGCCACACGAAAGTTGGTATGAGTTGCAGCCTCTTGTTCAGTTTTGAGTTTTGTAAATGAAGGTTGCTGCAATTTCAATTCACACTTCATAGCTTCGAATTTTTCTGTCTGCAAACTTCCTGTAATAAACAGTGTCATAGGAACTGACTTGTAGTAGCGCCACTAGCCTTCTTATATATTCCAATTACTGCCATCTAGAAGTGAGTGTCCGCTTGGGTCCACCAGATGTCGTGTCACGTTACTCCTCATGCCTCGTACACTACGACTAATCTAAAAATAACAGACAATGACAGGAAAATTAATAATATGCAGTGTTGCCGTTTTGCAGACTTTAGTCCGATTTGCAGCCTTTTTTAAACTGTGCGTACTTTTTCGGATTTTTTTTCATCAGTGGACTATTTCACTTTTTACCACCGGCAACAATGATAATATGGTTTTGGCCCTCGGAACTTACTGGAGTAATCAGTATGTATAAAGTACAGGAATACACACAACTTAGTATGTGAAGATTTACTTTATACATACTGCATTACTAACTGTGCAAAAGATAATTCATTAAAACGTGATGATGTTTTTGCTAATTAAACTAAAAATATTAAAAAAAAAAAATTGGAACATTTCGAGGCAATGAACTGTAAGTAAGCATCGACATTTATGAATGGTATCTGGAACTCTAAAAAAACGAAATTTTTACAAGAATGAATATACAAAAGACTCTCTAAACATCTAAATTTATGAAATTTAAATAGCCCATAAGAAATCGAGAGCCTGGAAAAATTCAAGTAATTTAAAGAAAAGGAGGAAATGTCCCTTAAAACAGTTGCGATTTTGAAAAAAATTGCACCACCATATTAAGCATGTCCAAATCCCTGCTGTGATGGTTTAAAGCTCCTATATGCAAGAACACGAAATTTTTCGTTTCTTCCTAGAAATTCGGTACCAGATGCATGTTTACTTGTTTGCTTTCTTTACAGGGAGAATCGTATCAAAGCTGTCGTCATAGAAAGCAGGGAGAGGACACGTTCAAACATAAATTAAAAGTTCTAGTGCCCTTTTTGAGCAATAAAAGGAATCGAGTTGCAGGAAAGTGCCAATTTCCGTCATTTATCAAATTCCATTTATTAAATAATTTATCAATAAATAGAAAATTATCAATTTCCATTTATGATATATTCAATTTCCATTAATTATATATAATTTCCGCAAATAAAAATAGATCAACCAAACACAGCAAAAATCTTGTTGAGTGAAAATTCTGAGATTGCCAATCGGTTTAGAACTGATGACAAGGTATATATGTACAGCCTACAAGCTTCAGATCTTACCATAGTAAGGTGACGATTTCTGCCATTTTGTCCAACAAACAGAAAGTTTGGCCCAAACAAGGCCAAAATACTATAAAGCAAAATTTCTGAGACAGCCATTCGGACTAAAATTATCAAAAAGCTACACTAATACCCTCCTGTTTTTAAATGTTATGCTGCCACATGGCACCGCATTTCCCCCTAATCATGTACACAGTCCAAACAAAATGAAGAGCCATTAAATTGAACTTGAATAAAATATTACAAACTATTTTAAATTATTGCATTCTTGCAACCCAGCTATTGGAGAGGATCAGTGGCTCTTTCTGTGGCAGAAGGGGATCCGTAACGCTCGAAAAGGGAATTTTTAGGATCAAACTTACCAAAATTTTGTGAGAGGTGCTTCTGATCAGCCGGGAGATGAATTAACCTCTAGTACCCTCTCATTTGGAATAATATATTTGGACTAGGAGAGTCATATGGATGCTAAGAGAAGAATGGCTCCCCCATTGTTACAGCAATGAAGTAAAAGATAATATTCATTTGACACTATTAGGCGGCTGGAGAAACTCATCAACAAAAGTATGTAGTGCATTGAAAATCAAATTGAACTTTTTTATTTTGGTTAGATATTCTTTTTTTAATTCTTTATTGTTTTCTTGTTTGTCACAATTAATCTTTTTTACTGATTGTTTTTCATAGCAAATACAATATAATATGCTTACCTGCAGAAAAGTGGATGGAAGGGGGGGGGGGAATAGGAATGGATGCTTGGGCGGGGGTTCCCCTCAGATTTACGTTGCACTAAATGTAGTACCGTGTCAAACATGTGCAAAAATCAAATTTGAAAAAAAAAATCTTCAAATGAAAGTAAAGAATAACGTTAAACCTCAAACAAGAAGAAATCATCCTCTATACGAGGAGGGTCCCGTCTTCTCCCCTCCCCCACACCTTATGCTGAACTTTGACGTTTTTCCATAAATACTTCGAGAAATAATACTCTATTAGAAGTGTAATGTGATAAAGTTTATTTTCACAATACCTTGCGAGTGGAAAAGTTTATTTCAGTATTTTGAGAGGCAATGAGTAAACAACACACCAGCAGCTAACAACCACTAGCAACAACTAACGACAACACAGCAAGTACTAACAGCAACTAACAACTAGCCATTTTTTTGCAGTCTAAAATACTTTCAGATACTTACACATTAATCTTTAGAGTGGTGGGCTGAGAAGGTGGCAGTTGTATCATACGCAGGATAGTTTCAGTTTTTGAGTTTTAATGTTGTTTTTTACTTTCATTTTAAAAAAAACATGCTTTTTTAATTCAATTTAAGAAGCAATCTTCTGTCAATGTCAATTCATCTTCATTGAGGACCTATTTTTCTTTCTTGTTTTCCAAGTGTGTATTGCTTCTAGTTCTGTCCTATTCTCTTACTTGGTGTATGATTTAGAAAGTGTTTTTAAATGAATTTTACTATTAATTTTGTCATATCTCCTAATTTAAAAAAGCTTTTGAGGGGGCTGATCATTTTTTCAAATGAGTAAATATGCAATATGACATTGTAATGCCATTTCAATATAAACAGGGACCTATTACCCAATAATCTACTATTGGCTGCAATCAAGAGGTATCTAAGCTTAAGAAGTCTACTTATAAATAGATAAAACTTAGATCCAACCCATAGAGGGGGGGGGGGGATATCTACCCTGCAAAATCTGCATTTCTAACCATTGTTTGTAATCTTTATGTAAAAAGGATCCTTTACACCAACCAAAGACTTGAGGGGTAAAATCCCCTGTATTCAAATCAAGCATGTAATCATAGTGTATTTTTAGGAGAAATAAAAAGTCCCAAATTTTGACAAAACAAACTCTTACTTCAAGTAAAGAAATAAGTAAATCTAAATATTCAATGAAAAAAGAAGGTGACAAAGTTAATTGTCCTTACTTCAGATCCTTTGCTAGATATATAAGGCTTCAACCTGATGCTTTATAGAACACTTTTGGGGCTCTCATTTGAATTCATCAATATTTTAATAAATATAGGCCTACTCTACAGGGTTCTAAAAAATAGATTTACCAAAGGGTCCACCTAGGTTTTAGTCTGGCCCTGGCATAATCTGACAAATACTGCTTATGCTTTGAGGCATTAATTTGGAACTGCTTAATTTTTTTTAAGCAAGGGAAACTAATAAAATATGATCCTACTGCTTCTCTGTATCTTTTGGAATAATATTAACTAATCCTATTAAAATACAGAACAATATCAGGTATATTACATGGGATCTGAACCTTAAAGCAAACTTATTTGTTCATTCTTCTACTGTCCCCCTGACTTTTTTTTTATCTGAATTGATAACATAAAATTTTGGTTTCCTATCATTTGCCATTGATTCCTTCAATATATTTTGACTGTATTTTGTTATGGGAGGAGGGAGTGGAGGGCATTCAATTATTTTTATGTCCTCTTATCTTATTCTATTGGAAAGCCCAGGCAGTTTAGTTTTTGATTATTCCTTGAAGGACTCATGATCCAAAAAATGTCACTATGCCCACTCAGATATTCTGTTAACTATCAAGCTTTACAATTCTATAAGATGAGCTTTGGGCATGCTACCTGACTTTAACTTTAACTATTACAATTAAAACTACACAGGCCAATACTCCAAGCCTTTGCTGGCATTAAACCGTCTGTTTGTTACAGGGCAAATGAATTAATAATATATAATAATATAATATAGATTTATTACCTGCCAAAACTGTAAAAGATACAATGGGCAGCAGAGTATAAAAAAGTGAACAAAATGCAAAAAAAAAGAAAAAAGACAAACAACAAAGTACGGTTTAACACGAATATATACAATGAAATGGGCCCTCAACATCGACATTCAAATAACACATTCAACTCAAGCCTGTCCCTGAAGAGTTACCCAAGGATGACCTAGAGTCACGAACTTTTTATGAAAACTCACTACTCTGGAAGGAACTGCCAAGGCAGGGTCTATCAATCCAAATCTACTGATCAAATACCGGTTTTTGGACCATGGTGGTAGTCCAAGCAGATACTTAGCATATTTAAAATAAATCATGCGGAACTGTTTCTTCTCTGTCTGTGTGAAGCAACTCCAAAACGGAGAGATATAGAGAAAACTCGGTAAAGCAAATGCATTATACAATTGGGCTAAAATATCACGACTAAATCTCGCCTTGCTCAGGACAAGCTTTCCATATGCAGAACGAACTTTTCTAAGGGTATCAGCGATAATAAGTACGCGTGTGGCCTTGAGTGACGTACCGATCGGGACTCCAAGGTAAGTAAGTGATGGAACAGGTTTGATTTCCGTATCATCTAGCATAACGCGCTATACGTTTCTTTCTTCTGTTTTCCATTAATACTTCTCAGTATCTCATTCTCACAATATAGTAGGCCTACCTTAAATCCGACTTGCTATCAGTGTGATTTAGCTATGACTGAAAATTTTGGATCTGAAATAGTGATTCAAAACTGCTTTCAAATATTTAAGAAAGACAAAGAAGATATACTATGTGAGCTACCTTCTCTGCCTTTGCTAGATGGAGCCACAGTTTCCTCCATGTGACAAATTTGTGCTTTTCACTGAACAAAAAGCTCATTTCTTTAGATGCATATCTGCTTGTCAGTGGAGTTTGGTACTGACTCCTCTGTTCTTCCATATCTAAAAAAATGTTTAAATTACTTCCTCTTAAAGGGTACCTTTCATTCTTATCAAATAAAAAGCATAATAAAAGATGAGTTAATGAAATGGAAAGACATGGAGGAACTAATAGAAACTTCTCTATCAAATGAATGTCCAAACTACATGCCTTAGCCCCTTCACACATAGTGTCCTCACCTGAGAACATCAATTTCTTGATTTAATTTGTACCACTAGGTAGCTCATAATACTTTCATGGTGATATCTGTAGTTGTGCACAAGTCAGTCCTGCATGCCATCTTTTTTTTTTCATTTTAGTCTAGACATAGACAGAATTTTGGAGAAGTTTCTTGGATTTACCATGTCAGATGGAAGAAAAAGTCCTGAACCAGGTAAGAGTTGAAATTTTATAACTTGGTAAGTATGATTCTGAGGCATTTGGGTTTTTTAGCATGAATAATTGAATGTTTTACAGTAATAGAGAAAACTTTTTCGAATGACTGCGACTTTTTTTGGTTAGGGAGTGCTGGTATAAAAGTTGAGTGTTCTCATTTGAGGACAGTGTGCATAAGTTGATGTTTTTCACTAGAAAGAGACGAAGCAACAAGGAACAATCTGTGGGACATCTAGCCAGCTTAAGAACCATGTCATAGAAATATCAAAAGTGACCCCCACCTAAAAAAAAAAAAATCCTAAGCTATTTTTTGGATGAAACTAAGAATCTGCATATGAAAATAAAATCCACTAAATCAAATATAATGAAAATAAACTTCTTAAATTTCTTGAAATCCACTCCTGTTTTCCTAGACCATATCCCTTCCAAAATGCTCATGAAACAATTTTATAATACTAAATACTATTTGTATTTAATGATGTTTATCAAAAATTTTTTAACCAATTTTGTTATACTGAATATTACATACTTGAAACAGTTTTGTTACTTTTATTACTTCTACTTTTTGCATAGTGTTTTATACTTTTATACATTAAATGAAATTGAAGAAAAACAAAGAAACAGGAATACACCAGGTTCTGTCCACAGGTATTCCCCAAGTATTTTGACATGTGTCAAATACACCAGGTTCTGCCCACAATTATTCCTGAGTATTTTGTCACGTGTTGAATTGGGTTCCAACTTGCATGAAAAACAGGTAACTTTTTTGTTATGTCAAATTTGTAGGTGAAAATGCTCTAATTTTGGAAAGTCAGAGTTTTGTACCCTTTTCAGGTAATTCTTAAAACTTCTCATCAAACAGTTAGATTCTTAGATGTTTTTCCTACATACTGAAACTCTCTTCAAACCAAAAGTCTTTAAATTAAGACTTCTGGGGCCAAAAACCTAGTTTGTATAAAAACTGTCAAATCATTAGCACATTTACCCAAGTTAAGGTTTTGAAAAGTGGTTAAATGCATATTACTAGTTTATAAATAAGTTGTTGAAGAGTAATATATTTCAAAATACTTATTCAAAACATATCAAATCTTATATATTAGGCCACTGAAATATAAACTGTTTTCCTACTGTTTCAATTTAAGTGTGCATTTTTGAATGCTGTCAACTAACAATAGTGATGAATTTTGCAATTTGAAACCTTGCTGTCAATAATTCAGGGTATATATTTGCATAATAGGGAGGGGGATTAAAGTTCAAGGTATATTTGCAGTGGGCTATATAATTTAGCTAGCCTAGGATGAAAGTGAAAACATCATTTCATGCTTTTTTATGCTCTTACATAACTCATATAAAATAGCCTACTTTTAGGCTCCTTTAAGGGCTCAAGATGCAATTAGCCCCAGAAGTAATTATTGAATTATGAAAGAGCATAAAAAAAGGAATCAAGGGATGTTTTCACTTTTATCCTAGAGAAATTATATAGCAAACTGCAAATTTACTACTTTACCCACACCTGCCTAAATAGACAAATGTATCACATAGGCCTGAGTTATAGAACAGACACTCAATGAATTTTCAGTAGCATGGCTCTTTTCATTTTATGCTATCAATTTAACAGCAGACAGTAAACAAGTGGCAAGAGGAAAGGAAACATGCTAGCCTACTGAAATTTCATAGTATGATCAGGGCAAAATATTTATCCATTAGGGAGAGGGGATAAAGAGAAACATAATGCATTTAAGAAGGTTATAGGCTAAGTAAATATTTTATGATGTTCATAGGGGGAGGGGGTGGTCAATATCTACCAAATCATATTACTGAGTTAGGAATAAAGTGAATACACCATTCAATGCCTTTTTTTATGCTGATTACAAATATAATAAGCATTTTGCTCAATATCTACCAAATCATATTATTGAGTTAGGACTAAAGTGAATACACTATTTGATGCCTTTTTTTAATGCTGATTACAAATATAATAAGTATTTCTATTCGAAATTAATTTCACCCCCCACCGAAATAGAACAATTCCGGGATAGGTTTGGTTAAGTATAGGCATAGCCTATATAGGGGGGAGGGCTAAAACTAATTATTGGTATAAATTATTAATATACCCATAGTCAGCATAAAAAAGGCATCGAATGGTGTATTAACTTTAGTCCTAACTCAATAATATGATTTGGTAGATATTGACCAGCATTTCTATTGGAAATGAATTTCAGCCCCCCCCTATATAGGCTAGGCTATACCTAACCTAACCCTGAATTGGCATATATAGGGGGGGCTGAAATTCATTTCCGATAGAAATGCTTATTATATTCGTAATCAGCATTAAAAAAGCCATCGAGTGGTGTATTCACTTTAGTCCTAACTCAATAATATGATTTGGTAGATATTGACCGAGGGGGTAAAGTTCAAGGTAAAGTTGCAGTGGGTTATATAATTTATCTAGCCTAGGATGAAAGTAAAAAAAAAGTCATTTTGTGCATTTTTGTTAACTTATGTGTAGAATTCAAAATTATTTGCTAATTCATGTTGTGAATCTTGTCATCCTCCGTCGTTGTGAAACAAAATACGCTTGAATGTTTTCACCTATCTTACTTTCATAAATGAAAAATATCAAAACCTTAACGACGAAATGTCAATTAACGACATGTCAATTTAACTCACAATCCACGGTCATTTTTTTTTTTTTTCAGTAGAGCACAAATTGTGTTCTGGTCTTGAGAAGGTGTAAGGGTTATCAGCCGTACTCATGTTAATTTTTGCTTGTTTCGAGTTTTACTCGGCTATTTATTGTAGTTTCTGTTCGTTTTAAGTTCCATTTTTTTATTGAGTGATTTCTGGTAGTTTTACGCTTGGAAGATAATTTGACTTTATTTTTAGTCATTATTGGCTTAATGAAGCTCTTTACTTTTCTTTGAAAACTTTGTCTTGTGGAATAAGTTTTTTAAATTAATGTTACTTAAAAAGCGCACTAGAAGCTTTAGATTTTCATTAAAATAAGCCGTCTCCCCAGGGGGATTCTCCCCTCCCCAATAATTTTGAGAAAAATATTATAATATACCCCATGGCCCTTGACTATCCATATGCGGACTCTACTTGCCCCCCCCCCTCCCTATAAAACACATGTCTGAAAGTCCTTGTGTCAATTCCACACTAAGAAGAAAAAATCTTGGTTCATCAGAAATATCTATGCATTGAAATGTGCTCTTTTAGGCATATGACATTTTACCAAACTGTAATTAGCATTCAACCGTGAGTAATGTTTATTAGACAAAAGAATTAGAAAAGAGGTTAAACAAAGGATATTATGAGGAAAGGTCAGTCAAGTCTGAATGACGAAAAATGTGAGGAATGAGTGCGTATATAAACGGGAGTGAAATTATGGTCAACCTGTTACTTATGATGGAACAGTGCAACATAAATGAATTCGGTAGCCGACTGGAAGGCAGATATCTTGTAATTTAATTTTTTCCAGGGTTTCATCATTTTCTCTCATATCTTTCATACAATTCATGTGCTTTTGTTTCTTTTCAATTCCTCGCTCTCCCCCCTCCCACCCACCATACGATATCGATTAGTTTCTACTTACCTGTATATGGTATCATTTACAGTAGTAAGAAATAAATCGTGAAATCTTTCTCCATGAAGAATTTCTTCTGGTGATAATGATCCTCCTTCTTGATAGATGCACATAGTACCTTTTGATTTAGTTTAAGATGCCCTCCATTAGTTCTCGAATCCCCTTAATAGCTTTAGTCTTTTGGGACACACTTGCAATCAAACGTCCCCCCTATTCCCAATGACAATTCCTGCAAGTACAAAGTGGGTGAATAACAAAATTTATACCCCTTACCCATGGAGCTCTGATGGGCTGGATAGCCCGGGACGCATAAATATTATAGGTTTTGACAATGGGAGAACACAGAATCAAATGGATGGGGAAATTCCTGGATTTAGATTAAACTGCTGACTTAAGCATCCTAGATGAAAGAGTAAGTAAAATCAATAAATATTTAGAGGTTTTGCGAGTTCAGGATGCTAGAATATTGTCGAAAATTAATGCTAAGAAGACTAAGTTCCTAAGGCTAGGAATAAATGAAGATGAAAAGGGGACGCTGGCTAACAAAAGATTGATCGGGTGGACATTTTCACATGCATTGGTAGTATTATTATTTAAGACGGAAAGAGCAGTGAAAATAATAGACAAGAAGAATAGCAAAGGCTTCGGGTGTTTTTTTCACAATTAAAAAGTTTGGAAGAGCAGGAAGACAAGTCCGCAAACAAACAGATTAAAATATTGGAAGCTACAGTGATGATAGTTGCCAAATATGGCTATGAAGCATGGGTGCTTCGAAAAGTGGATGAAAATAAGATAGATGTTTTCCAGAGAAATTTCTTACGGATTGTTTTGGGTACCCAGCTGACTGTTCTTATTTCAAATAGGAAGCTATACGAAGACTTTGGTTCAACCGCACTTTCTTGGGCTATAATGAGAGAAAAATTGAGATGACTAGGGTTTGTTCTGCGGATTAGAGATGACAGATTGCCAAAGATTGTCCTTTTTGGCCAACTGTTTAGGTTAGGACTAAACGGAAAGGAGGTTCTCCTTGGTTAGAGTGGGAGGAAGTAATAAATAATGATTTAAGAGAAATGAGAACCTACAGAGGGAGTAAAATAAGGGAGGCTTTGAATATATTTGAATGGAAGAAGAGCGTGTGTACCTGTGTCGGCCTTAGGTGGCTTGGTGCTGGATGAGTTTTAATAGTGGTAGTAGTTTTGACTATTTTGAACAAAATGGCTTTTTTGGGATTTAGATGTTTTAATTTTTATTAGTATTGAGGAGATGGGTATCTCATATACTCTGCTGACGACAGACATGCATACTGTTTTTCGATTTTGTTCAACATCCTTTTTATATTTCGTTAAAGTTTCACCTTAATCCCCTGAGCTTCTTTGGAGACATATAATCACACCTGTCCTCTTTTTTCAATACAAACCTTGTGCAACTTGCATAATTTATAGCCCTTGTCCTGGGGGATGTGAGTGGTGGTGTAGCTTCAGTATTTCTATTGCGGAGAGGGGGACAAGTAGAGTCCGTATCCGGATAGTGAAGGGCCAAGGAATATATTATAATATGTTTCTCTAAATTATTGAGGGAGGGGAGAGAATTCCCATGAAAAATCAGGAGAGAGGGTCCATATGAGTGAAAATCTAAAGCTTCTACTTTGCTTTTTAAGTAACATATAACACTCGGCCAATAGCACCCGAACCTCTGAGAAAAAAAAAATTTTGATAAAAATTAATACGCAAAAAGAATTGATTTTTATGCTGGTTTCAAATATTTTAATTTTTTTAACTTCAAAGTCACCCACCATAAGCTACAAACATTAGAAAACTTGTCAGAAAACCCTCAAAATGGGATGCGATATTGACAGAAATTATGCAATTAAATTTAGGAAGTGAGAGAACCGTAATTTGAAGATCTCAAGCTTAATCAAAGCTGTGGGATTCTAAAATTTTGACCCCAAAGAGGACAAAATTATTATCGATTGGAAATTTGGAGATAACAAGTCAATTTCAAGTTATTTGTAAACTATGCAATTAGCTTGAATTTTGCTTTATCTTTCTTCCATTTTTGATTCCCAGTTGTATGATAGAATTCAGAAAGTAATATTTTAATTCAGAAGCCTAATCAAAAAGTGATTTCATTTTCTTGAACTATAACACAAAACCTGGTTGCTCCCCCCCCCCAGAGGTCTTATAAAAACACCCTGCATGACTATTCTGCCAAAGATTTGTAACAATAGTATTATGCCATTCCTGTGCTATCTAGCAGTAATAGTCTTCTTTTTAAGCAAATCTGGATTATTCTCACGGAAAAATTCTATGCAATATATAAAAACTAGCTTTGCGAATGGATATATCTGCACCTTACAAACATTGTGATACAATCCACTTGGTTGAAGTTGCAGCTGAATTTTTTTCGATGAATTTTATGGTTTTGAAAAACCTTTTCAGCATCCTTTTCTTTCTAAAAAAAATCTAAGAAAATTGTATTAAGAAGTTAAAGTCAATGGGCATATAAAACTAATTCTAAGCTATCGAATGAAAATTGTCCTCTTTTGCGGAAACATGAAGACGACTCACCGAAAATAAAACGAAAACTTGCATAGGGAAACTTAAAACTTTAAACAGTGGCTATATTAAAATTCATCTAAAATTATTATAGAACTGTTTATGAAGACCGTTTTTTTTGGTGTCTTTTAAAATGTGGATTAATGACTGAAAGCCAACACCCCAGAATGGGGGTGGTTTTATCTTTACCGCTGCTGAAAAGGCTCTGTATTGTATTTGAATTTTTAAAGGTGATATTAAGTTTTGTTTCTTTTATATTTTTTTTACATTTTTATATTATAAAATTGTCCGTATAAACTTAAAACAAGTTGTACGGCGTTCCTTGCTAACGAAAGTCTTTTTTGTTCGATTTCCCTAAAACACATGCTTCAAAGTCCTAAAAGTTCGCAAAAAGAAAAAAAACTAGAAGTTTTTAAAAATGAAAGTATTAGTGACGAAGCAGATTGTAAAATTAGAAATGATATGCAAAAGAGAACAGAAAGAGATAACGCGCCAATTGTATTAGTGACGGAACAGATAGTAAAATCAGAAGTTTCGTTTGTTAATTGAAGAGTTCTTTATGGTTATTTTTATGAACTTTTTTTTAAAATAAAATGCTGATTTGTATCTACTAGATGGAGCCTTACAATTTCAAGCAAGTATGTGCTCTTACCAGATGACTTTTTCAGGATGGGCATAAGGTGGTAATTTTGTGTTCCTAGGTAATGAAATCAAGAAAAACCCATAAAATATTTTTGGATCCAAAACTGCGCTTTTTAGAGAATTTTGGCGGAGCCTTAGTGATTAATTTCTCAGGGGCATGCATATACCATAAGTTCCCTCTCAAAATCTCATACTAAATGATTCTTATGGGACAAAGTTTGCTAGTATGAAATTTTTTTTTGCATGGGTTCCATGAATTTTCGATGGGTTACTCAGATTATTTTCTATATGTGGTGGTTTCCTCAACATGGGTCAGTGCAGTCTACTGTCTTTGACCAGCCACAGAGAACCACGGGGGCAGCAACATAAAAAATAGCTTTTTCACTCAAAGGTTACGAGATAATACCCTTTAATATTTGAACTGCAATGGTGATTTCTTAATAGCTTCAAGAACAGTCCAATACCGTAAAGCTCGAATATGCACATAACAATCAACCAAGCCATTTGCAATGGATATTAAAGCTGCATCATCAAAAAGGACTAAATGATCGGTAAATTTGTCGCAGTTCACATTATTGACTTACGAATAAATTGAACATACCAATCGATGCCTATTTTTATGATCTTTACGAATATACGCTCGTAATAATCGCTTCTATCGCAAATTCAAATTTACCCACCCCACCCTCCTAATGTGCAAATATATACCCTGAATTGTAGCCACAGAAAGAAGTTATTATCACTAGTTAAGTTATTGAAAAGTGGTTAAAAACATATAACTAGTTTATAAATAAGTTGTTCAAGAGTAACATATTCCAAAAATACTTATTTATAACAATTCAATCCTCATTTCTTAGGCAGCTCAAATGTAAAACGTTTTCCTACTGTTTCAAGTTTTTCGAATGCCGTCGAAAAAAATAGCTCTGAATTTTCCGACTCGAAACTTTGCCGTCGACAATTTATGGTATATTCCAATTCAGGGTATATATTTGTACATTAGGGGGGTGGGTAAATTTTAATTTGCGACAGAAGCGATTATTATATTAGTAAAGAACGTAAAAAGGCATCCGAGTGGCATGTTCACTTTATTTGTAAGTCAATAATATGAACTGCGAAAACTTTACCAAAGGATTGAGATTTAAAAAAATGTGGAGGGCCAAGGTAGAATCAAAATCATCATTTTTATTTCCACATCTCAGAGATTTTTCGTTTGCAAACACCCCTCTTCCTAAATTGTTGAGGGGACCGCCAAAGTACATTAGAAAGTATTTTGAATACATACGGTTAATTGAATGGGGGGGGGCCCTATCATGGGATCGGTAACCTATGAAATCCCTAGCAAGAAACAAAAATTGATTTTGAAACATTTTTATTTTCAAAATACAGTAATAACATAGTTATCTCACTGTTTTCACGTGCTGATCCATGGTTCAAACCTCAAAATGAATGGTTTCTGATTATTCACAGCAAGTTTGTTTTCCGAATTTGGTGGCCCTTAAGGGCCTTTGTTTCTATAAATAAATGTCTAGGTAGTGCGTAAAAGCGAATCCAAAATGTCATTTTGTTTTGTTTCGATTAGTATGTCAATTTGAGTAAATGCGTTTTGGCCGTGACGCCTAAGTATAATGCAATAATCCAAAGCTGGAGACTCATCTTTCATGATATCGTCAAACATTCGTTGAGAGAATATTTCCTTCTGCACCGATACCTTTTGAAACTAGTCACTTAGATTCAGACATTTTTCCAAATTCACAAGATTCTGCATGCTTTTTTTGTTTCTCAAGTCCATTCATATTTTAATCTACACTTTCACTGCTGATTATAGATTAGCTAACAAAGCAATTTGAGAATCAAAACAAACTCTTGCTAAATTACGTAACGGAAAATATCCTAAGTTTATATCCGAGGCTTTTTTTCGAAATCAAAAGAAACTCTTGCGTTAGTCATACCAAAACAAGTGTCGTTGACAAAGAAAACCGCGTCATCCTCGTTTAGATTTACATATGTAAACATTAGACTAATGTCTTGAGGGGGTGCTAAGATCTATCTTTTTACATGCGGAGGTTCCCCACTTGACTAGCGTCTTGAAGAATCCCCTTAAGGAGGGCGGGAAAGTATTTGGCAAATCCTACGTTATCCACATTTAAATTTGCATATGTAAATAATAACATCTCCTCAACTATGATGCAACAACCACTTGTGCCTAAAATGTAAAAAATAATTGTCTCGGAAAACACCTTGAAGAAACGAGTCATGAATAAGAAAAATGTATTGTAGGGTTTGTGACTCCTAATGGCTCCAATTATATCCTCTATCGGCATCGTAGAAACTGGAATGCCCTATTTCAGTACCAAGTATTGTGTTTGTATAAAATGTTAGTTTCAGTTACTAGCCTACAGCGGTAAAAGAGTGGTAAAATCTTCACCAAACTAGACAAGAAGTAAGAAAAAGGAAGCCGTCACTACCTCTTTGGTGGGGTTTCACAAACTGTTCTAACAGGAATATTTGTAGATTTTAACAAAACTTCAACAAAATTAGAACTAATACATTTGTCAAATGTTACAAGGTTCTCCCTTAAGTCTCTTGGTCACAAAATCTTCTAGCAGGTGGCCTCAATCAAGCTAAGACAGAGGTAAAACCCAGTGTCCTAGCTTAGTATTTGAGACCCGTGGAATCTATTCAACCTCTTTGGAGGAGTAAAAATGGAATCTCTAAATTCTTGTAATTACAATATTAATCAGGAGGGATTGCTGCATCTAATTAAAACTTGGTTGGAACTAAAGAATAAATGTTCTAGTTGCTCCCTTTTAAAGTTTACACCCAGGCTGATACCTGTGGCTGAAGGGTCTCCAAACATTTACACCCAGTGTTCTAGATGTGTTTATTAGGCGGTCTGGGATCAATCTGATCTCTGCAAGGCTATGAAGGATGCTAAACTTTTAGTAATCCGAACATTTACCAAAAGGGATTTTGATTTCACCAGACTTTACCAAAAGTAAACTTGATAGGCTAGTTTTCCCTTTTCAGAAGCAGGATGACCTCTGCGGAAGTGTCTCTGTGTATCCCTTTGTGTCTCTGTGTGTCTATGTGTGTCTCTGTGTTTTTCTGTGTGTCTCTGTTTGCCTTTGTGTGTCTCTGTGTGTCTCTATATGTCTTTGTTTGTCTCGGTGTGCCTCTGTGTGTCCATGCGTGTCTCTGTGTATCTCTTTGTGTCTCTGTGTGTCTTTGTGTGTCTTTTTGTGTCTCTGTGCATCTCTTTGTGTCTCTGTGTATCTTTTTTGTCTCTGTGTGTCTTTTTGTGTCTATGTTTGTCTCTATGTGTCTCTGTGTATCTCTTTGTGTCTCTTTGTGTGTCTTTGTGTATCTCCTTGTATCTCTGTGTGTCTCTTTGTATCTATTTGTGTCTCTGTGTGTCTCTTTTTGTCTCTGTGTTTCTATGTGTGTCTCTGTGTGTCTCCCTGCGTCTATTTCTGTCTC
The DNA here is from genome assembly GCF_049724085.1 of Artemia sp. Qi Xiang Cuo. Lineage (NCBI taxonomy): Eukaryota > Metazoa > Arthropoda > Branchiopoda > Anostraca > Artemiidae > Artemia > Artemia sp. Qi Xiang Cuo. The sequence continues at coordinate 23,836,949 of NC_142794.1, read as the reverse complement.
TGAGTCAGGTCTCTGTGTGTCTCTGTTTGTCTCCCTGTGTCTCTTTCTGTCTATGTGTGTCTCTGTGTGTCTCCCTGTATCTCTTTCTGTCTCTGTGTGAGCTCGTGTGACCTAAGCGGAGAAACAGGAAGAGTGATATTACGTTCATTTCACAAGCATATCTTCCAATCAAAGCCATTAAATATCAATCAAAATTAAAATGTCTGAATTATTTTTAGGAGTCTAGGCCCGATCCATACTTTTGTGAGTGGGGGATGGAGCGATCCACAAATAATTTCTTTAGCATGTCTACAATACGAGTTTTTCAGAATTTCGAACATGCTCAGTGATTGTGGGTTTAATAATAGTTTGATAATGCTTTTTCAAACTTTTAAATATTCAATCATTAATATTTAAATCTTTAATCTTAAATACTGTCCTAAATATTCAGTCAAATTTATGTAGCAAGCCAAAAAAAGAATGGGGATAAAATTTATATACGTCTTAGACTTAAGGTTTCTAATATCATCTATAATGGTAGAGTTTTCACCCCCAGCATTTTGAACAAATAATTTCATATCTAACTTAATGTTAGTGGTCTAATAATGTAGTGAACATTTCAACTTAAATATAGTTCTGCTTTGTACTGGAAACGATACCACAAATATCAGTGCCCAGTAGCACCGTATCTGTAGATCAGTATCTTAAGGATTTTCGATACTTTTGATATACATATATTACCATCCGTTATATTGAAGCATACTTCCAGATAAGGTCAATGGATAAAGAAAAAGGCATTCCAGAGTAATCAGCCGAAGGATCTTCACTTGAAAACATTTTGTATGATTTTTTTAATCTTCTATGATTTTATCTTCCTTTAAAGTAAAGGATATTCAATTTGTGTCGCCAGTAAATACTTCGCAAGAAGCCGTTGGATATCAACTTAACTCGTTGGGAGCGAAAGTCGAAGGGTCTGAACCCGGACCAGATTTTTTTGTGGAGAGGAGGCTTATCTAGACTTTGAGATATCGCTAAATTTTGTTGATATACGAATAGTATTTATGTGTTTAAATTTTCTTGCAGAAGAAATTAAACTCATAAGACGCCCAAAGATGAAAGGGTTACTTATTGTTTCTCTTATTATGAATTTCACGGATCATAACCGTGAATGTTAAAAATAAACTAAGTTTACACAGTGTATATTATGAATATAAACGGATCAAAACTAGTTTTCGCCAAAAGCTGTATTTTAAGTTTCCTCAATCAGGTTTGGAAATTTAATAGTGGTTTCAATATCGAGCTAATTACTTCTTTTCTCTACGGTGTAAGAAAAAAGGCTTACGAGTAATATTCTAGCACCCCCCCCCCTGTGTTATCAATTAGCCTAAATGAAGTGAGGTCACTCCGGAGGATGGATGTATTTGTCCTATGCGGAACTATAGTGAAGATCAATGAGGATTAAACAGGCAGTGGTAGTGAACGGTAATTAGGAGCGAGTAGTTTTAATAGTAACCAAAATACTACAAAGGATTTTTTATAATGGTATTAAAAAAGCGGTTTTCTATGGTGATTCTAAACATATAAAATTGATTCAGTGTCAAGTTACCCACCAGAGTTACGAGCCATACAGAATTTGCTTGATTTTCAAAAATTCTCAAAAATAATATTTTGAAATTTCAAAAAATTTAATTCAATTTTGAATTTGAACATACCTTTAATTCCAAAAAATATTTGTTTTTGGAAAAAGAAGGCAAGAAATGCTGATTAATGTAGCACCATCAGATTAAATGTATCAGATAACACTACTACATATGTTTCAAGCTCCTGTATAAAAAAATAAAACGGTTAGAAAATGGTAAAAGAGTACAACAAACTTTTTTTTACGTTTAATCTCACTAAAATTTATCCTGGTATGAGCATTATTTGGTAGCTAAGGTCTTTTAAAGTTTTAATGTGTTAATAGATTGATTGAAACTCAATACTATTCCTAGGTAATTTGTCTTTTCCAAATCCTTACTAAATGAAACATTAGTTAAGTTTGTCAACCAGGCCCCAAATATGAAAAGTATTGTTTTTGAGACTAAAAAAAAGAAAAAAAACATTAAGAGGAAAGAAGTGGAAAGAATGGAAACGTTTAAGTGTGTATAGCTGATGATATATGCACTGAAATAAATAAAACCTCTGCTTTGAGTGTAATATCTATGATTAACCGCTTACCTGTCTCTGTTTCTTATTAGTTATAATTGTAGCTTTTTAAGTTCCTTAATTTGAAACTCATCTTTGCTTATTTATCAAATGTTCAATTATCAGTTGAGCCCTTCAGTGTTCAGCATATCAGTTTTATCAGTACCTCAGTGTCCAGTGTATTAGTGTTCAATGCATCAGTGTTCACTATATCAGTGTTCAGTATAGCCTTTTAGCCTTAGCAAAAAGAGCTAGAAAGGGGATTTGTAACCCTGCTTACCATTTTATTTGTAATGTCATTATTTTTGCAAATTTAAGTTGACTAGGTTCAAATAATTTAGATTGGTGAAGTTCGTTAAGTTCATTAAGTAGCCTACATTTTACCTCACCAAGTTGATTCGTATCGTCAGCGTAAAAAGTCAAATCCTTATTTACTGGCAATCTACTAGTAATACGCCTTTGCAATAAGATATCTTTTAGTCCTTGTATTTACCTTAAAAAAAAACCTGCCTAAAAAGACACTTGTGGTAAAGCTTTCTAATTTAGTTAATTATTAATTTAGTAAAATATATAAGACGCAAATATGAAGTTTTGAAATACCACTTTTTATTAAGATAAGGAACATATCCTGCTAAGTTCTGTTTAACGGGAAATTGAGAAAATACCACTTCCTAGCAATTACGTGGGAAGGTTTGGTTGATAAAAATGTATATAAGATACATTTTATCGGAAGGGAAAATCTTATACTAACTTTATGCCAGACTGACCTCTGGTTCGTTGTTTTTAGAAATACCTTGGAACTTTGTCTTATCATTGTAAGTGTCTAAATATCTATTTATATATTATTGTTGTTTTTGAGACTTGTGGTCTACTTGGGACAGACAGTCCCAGTAGACAGAATATATCCGACTATATTAAATGTTAAATGAATAAAAGTATTGTATTTTAGTCAACCTTTCTACGATCTACTTTTAGCTTCTCGAACATACCCAGTCGGTACACCTCATTAGTTCGGTCATAGCCTAAGGCACGCTACCAAAGTTTAATTACCTTAGGGCCAGAGTTTATCTCCCCTGTAAAGGGAGAATAAAGGCATCTACAACTACAACCCCCAAATACCATAAAAATAACACGTCACAACACACTCCTTATCATGTAAAGAAAAAACAGTAATTCAAAAAATGAAATTTTGAGCGCTCGAGAAAAAGAGGTAATATAATTTTGGATTCGCCGCAAAAAGTCAATACGATCTTGATGTACGACCGGAAAAACGTTTAGTCTTGTCTTTATTTTAGTTTTTTTTTATGCTTCCTCTTTTGCCGTACTTTAAAAAGGTTGTCATAAAAACATAAAAATCCAAAGAAATTTGTACAGAAAAACCAGACATTATCGAAGCTTTTTCTTGACTGATTTATTTTCGGCGCCTTTAAATACAAAGAGAAAGCCAACAATTCCATTCTTTTGTGTTTTCTTTGTCAATTTTGATACATACAAGTAGTAAAATTCCACAACTCACTTACCAGAATTTTGTCGAATTCAAAATATTCAGATATCTCGTCCAACTTCAACGGGATTATACAAAAAAAAGTTTTTTCAACTGAAGGTCAGGAGTAATGTTAAAACTTAAAACGAACAGGAACTATTTCACATATGAGGAGGGTTGCTCTTCCTCAACACCTTCCTCTTTACGCTAAAGTTTTTTAGTACTTTAAAAAAAGATTCTTATTGCTTAAATTAAACGAACATTGTGTTTCAAGAGTCGTTCTTAAAGAATTGGGACAAAATTCAAACTTTAGCGTAAAGAGCGAGGTGTTGATGAGGAGGAAACCCTCTCATATATGTAATAATTTCTGTTCGTTTTAAGTTTTAATGTGACTTCTTACTGTCAGTTAAAAAAAAAATTTAGTTTAATTTCTGATTGCTTTTTAAATAATGCCATGAAATCTGGTTACATCTCTACCGAAAAATCCTTCCTTTCACGGATTTATTCTCTAGACAATTCCATCCCGGTAAAAATTTACCCCGAACAAATACTTGTAACATCTCCAAAATTGAGTCGGGAAGGAGAAAACAAGACATAAGAAGAATTTCACGCAGGAATTCTGAAAAATTCCCCCCGTGTAAAATTTCCCCTGAAAATTACCCCCGAAAAATTCCCTCCCCATGAAAAATTATCCCCGTGAAAAATACCAAAAGCAGAAAATTTGCTCTCCCCCCCTCGAAAAATGTATGCTTACTTCCCAGTAACAAATACTATACGTAAAAAAAGGCAAATTTTGTAACTAAAAGACCTTTCACCAGGAGCTGTGAGGGTTCATGTTATCTCCAAAGGTATAGTTATTCGGCCTTTCAAACATGTTAGTAGTATCCTCATTATAGTTTCGGAAGCAGCCTTATCCTGCAATACAGCCGCAGCGCTGTTTTAAACACCCCCTGGATTCCGCAACATCCCTGGAAGACGAACCACCAGGATTCCGACAAGATCCCTGTTTTAAAGACACCATAGTTTTAAACGCATCCCTGTTTTAAATGGACCAACAATACAACCGGTCACGAGAGCAGGTAAATGTTATGGGTACGGAAGCCCTGCTTTAGTCGTACCCCAGTTTTAATTGATCAAAGGTTTTACTTAATAGGGAATGTTTACCTACGTAATTGAAGCTGAGGGTCATGCGTAACTTGATAGATTTATTGACGAGGACGTACTCTTACGTGACTTAGTAGATTTACCGGGAACAACTTAATGACAGCGGAAACGTGGATATTACGTAATGAAAACGCAAACGTGGGTGTTACATAATGAAAGCGCACACATGGATGCTATGTAATGGTGGCGCACACGTGGGATGTTACATAATGGTAGCATAATACTTTTTGAGGTTTTATTTTCTTTCAAGACTTTTTTTTCTTTCAAGGCGTTTTTTTAGACCCTTTTCTTCGAGACCTTTTCAAAACGTTTCAGGACATTTAAAGACGCTCTTTAAGACGTTTCTCTTCAAGAATTTTTGTTGACATTTCAAAACGTTTTATAAGACGTTTCTCTTCAAAACGTTTCAGGACGTTTTCGAAGATATTTTTTCTTCAAGATCTTTCAAGATATTTTAAGACGTTTTTCCAAGACGTTTTTCAACATTTCTTTAGTTCTTACGTAATGGAGAATATTTACGGATGACGCATTCTAACGTGAACTGTTTCTTCAGGCCCCATGGTAGGGATCCCCGGTCGTAACTGAGGAGAACACATGTATGTTGATACATAATACCTTTTGAAATTTAATTTTTCTTTCGATACTTTTTTTTCTCTAGGAACCATTATATTCTAATGATTTTTGTCCCCATTAGGACTCGAAAGGACCATTTCCATCCAATGGTGTGAAGTGTTAATCATCTGAACTATGAACGCCTTTCTAATATTATGGTTCGGCTAATAAATTCTTTGAAGTAACCTATTACACGCAAGGAGAGATCCCTTTTCACACATGCTAGGATGACGATTGTGTATTTCCTATGGCTGCAATAATCGAGGCACAGAGAGGGAAAAATCAATCACTACAAAATTGCCTAAATTTGGTACCACCTGCTCATTAAGTAATGATTTAGAGAGTGCTACCAGATAGTTTTTTGGGTTGCTCTTAGCGTGTGTTTTAGTAATAAAGGTGGGAGGAGCTACAAGATGCTTAAACTGCGTAAATGTTGTTATATTGAAGATTCGCCCTGAGATAAGGAATCTAAAAAAAACATAGGCCTTTTTAAATACAAATTTATTAATAAGAAAAACGCTATAAAATCATGTAATCACAGAAGCATTTAAAACTCAGCAAATGGAAAAAAACATGAAAAAACCTGACATAAGATAAAATATAAGCAAAAACAGTCGTGAATTAAAGAAAGCTGGGGCTCCTAGCAGACAGTTCCAGAGGGGGGGGGGGGTGTTTGCTATTATAGTTAAATTTAAGCCCTAATAAGAGGTTTTAGCGAAAAGACCTCGTTAATTTGGGGCAAGACTATACACCCCCGCTTGACAAGCGCACATTTAAATAGTAGTTTCTGTTCAAATTTCACATAATCTCATTAGAGTTAAATTTAAGCCCTATTAAGAGCTTTTACCGAAAATACCGCGTTTCTTTGGGACAAAATTATGCACCCCCAGTTGATAATCATACATTTGAATAAAATTTTCTTTTCAAATTTCACATAATCTCGTTGGTGAACAATTTAAGCCATATAAAAAGGTATATCTGAAGGGTTTTTAATGAAAACGCATCGTTTCTCTGACTTGATGTTAGATTTCAGTCCCCACTCCACCTAAAAAAAATATTTTTAACACCTCCACCGTAACTTTAAACTATAAAACATGTTAGTCCGAGCAATTAACACCACCGTGTTATACTATTACTGCCCCTCTGGCACCCCCGCCATCATTTCTAAGACACCATCCAGACATTTTATTGTTAAGAATCCCGCACTGAATCCTTTGATTAATGTTATCGCAAGCCAACCCTCCATAATATACCATGTCAATTCGCACCACCATGCTAGATTATTACTGGCCCTCTGGCACTCTCTGACACTGTCTCATAATTCCTAAGATACTTCAAGACATTTTGTTCGACATGTTTTTTTAAGACATTTCAAGACAGTTCAAAACATTTTTCAAAACGTTTCAAGACATTTCAAAACGTTTTTAAGACCTTTCTCTTCAAAACGTTTCCAGACATTCCAAGATGTTTCTAAGACATTTCTCTTCAAGGCGTTTTAAGACATCCCAAGACGTTTTCTAACACATTTTTCTTCAAGATGTTTCAAGAAATTCCATAATATTTTTTTCCTGAATGTTTTGCAAGATTTCCTTGGTTGTTCTGCTAAAAAAAAACCTATGGATGTGGGGGAAATCTTCAAGAACCCACTAGTGGGGGGACCTTCAAGACACCAGACCCTAACGAGTGATTCTAAGAGGATCCATTAGCATCCAATTTCACCAGGCCCCCCACCTAACCTAACCTAACCACAAGAGGACCCTACCAACAAATTCAACCGGAGCCCAACCGAGCAATTCCAACGGGAGCCTCTAAACTAACGACCGATGGGTCATAGCAAACAATTTCACTGGGGGGTCAAGCATCCTATTCAACCAGGACCCTAGCAAGCAATTCCAACGGGGGCCCTAACCTAATCCCTGGAGGACCCTAGTTACCAATTCAACTGGGGCACAGGCATTCATTTTAACCGGGACCCAAGCAATTAATTCTAACGGAGGACCCTAGCTTAACCACTGGAGTACCTTAGCAAGCAATTTATCCGGGACCCAAGCATCCAATTATACCGGGGCCCCAAGCAAGCAATTCCAATGGGAGCCCCCTACCTAACCATCAGAGGTTCCTAGTAACTAATCCCACCGGGGGACCCCAAGCATCCATTTCAACCATAGCCCTAGAGAGCAATTCCAACGGAGGTCCAAGCCTAATCATCGGGGGTCCCCCTAGCATCTATTTCAACCGGGGCTCCTAGCGACAAATTTCAACGGGGGAACTGAAAATCAATTCCAGCGGATCCCCTACTGACTTTTCCATCTAGAGGGGCTTACTATACAATTTTACCGGGCCCTAGCATTCAACCACACCTAGAGCCTCCTAATATCCAGTTCCATTGAAGCTTCCTAGAAATTAATTCTAATGGGACTCTAGTAAGCAATCCCAGCGGGGGACCCTAGCAACCAATTCCAGAGGGGAATGGTTGTTATTCGACATAATATTAAGCTTTATTACGAGTTTTTAATGAGGAGTCTAGTGAAAATTCCTCATTTCTTTGACAGGATGTTAGTTTTCAGTCCCCCAACAGCTGAAAAATTCTTTTAACTCCTCCCACTTTAATTTTAAACCAGATTTTGTTCATGGAGCTTGTTGCGTGCTGATTTTTGCTTGTGGAACTTGTTACATGCTTATTTTGTTCGTAAAACTTGTTACATATTGATTTTTTTTCGTGTAACTTGTACATTGATTTATCTTTTCGTAATTCTTGTACATTGATTTTTCTCATTGTGAAACATATTTTGTTCATGGAGCTTGTCGCATGCTGATTTTCATTCGTGGAACTTGTTGCGTGCTGTTTTTTGTTTGTGAAACTGCTTGCAGGTCGATGTTTCTCTTCATGAAACTTGTACATTGATTTTTCTCCTCGTAAAACTAATTTTGTTCAGGTAGCTTGTTGTATGCTGATTTTTGCTCGTGAACCTTGTTGCATCTTTGTTCGTGAAACTTGTTAAATGTTGATTTTTCACTTCGTGAAACTTGTGCAGTAATTTTTCTCCTTGTGAAACAGATTTACTTCATGGAGCTTGTTGCGTCTTGATTTTTGTTCGTGAAACTTCTTGCATGTTGATTTTTCTCTTCACTGAACTTTTACATTTTTTCTCCTCGTGAAACTGATTTTGTTCATGAAACTTGTTGTGTGCTGGTTTTTGTTTGTGGAACTTATTGCATGCTTATATTGTGATCTTGAAACTTGTTGGATGTTAATTTTTTTCTTCGTGAAACTTTTACATTGAATTTTTCTCCTCGGGAAACTGATTTTGTTCCTAGAACTTTTTTCGTGCTAATTTTGTTCATGAAGCATGTTGAGTGCTGATTTTTTTGTTCGTGAAAGTTTTTGCATTGGATTTTCTCTTATTGAGACTTGTAAATTGTTTTTTGTTCTCGTGAAACTGATTTTGTCTAAGGTACTTGATGCGTGTTGATTTTCGTCCGTGGGACTTGTTGCTTGCTTATTTTTGTTCTTGAGGCTTATTGCAAGCCCATTTTTCTGTTCTTTAAACTTGTAAATTGTTTTTTTTCATCGTAAAGCTGGTTTTGTTCGTGGAACTTGTTGTTTGCTGATTTTTGTTTGTGAAACATGTCGCATGTTGCTTTTTCCCTTCGTGAAACTTTTACAATAATTTTTTTCTCTCTTCACGAAACTGGTTTAGTTTATGGGACTGGTTCAGTGCTGATTTATGTTCGTGGAACTTCTGTGATGATTTTTGTTCATGAAACTTGATACATCCTGTTGTTTTTTCCCTCGTGAAACTTGTACACTGATTTGTGTTTCTCCTCATAAAACTGATTTTGTTCATGGAACTTGTTACGTGCTGACTTTTATTCGTGGAACTTCTCGCTTGCTGATGTTGGTTTGTGAAGCTTGTTACAAATTGATTTTCTCTTCATGAAACATGTACATTAATTTTTCTCGTCACGAAACTGATTTTATTCATAAAACCTATTGCATGCAGAATTTTATTCGTGGAACTTGTTGCATGCAGATTTTAGTTCGTGAAACTTGTTGCATGTTGAATTTTCTCTTTGTGAAACTTACACCTTGTTTTTTTACCTCATGAAACTGATTTTTTTCATAAAACGTATTGTATGCTGATTTTTATTCGTGGAACTTGTTGCATTCTGATTTTTTTTCCGTGAAATTCTTTAAATGTTGATTTTTATCTTTGTAAAACTTCTACATTGTTTTTTCTCGTCATGAAACGGCTTTTGTTCATGGAACTGATTACCTGCTGATTTTTTTTGTTCGGGGAACTTGTTGTGTGCTAATTTTGGTTCATGGAGCGTATTGCGTTATTTTTTTGGTTCGTGAAACTCGTTGTAGGTTTTTTTCTCTTCGTGAAACTTACACATCGATTTTTATCCACATGAAACTGATTTTATTCATGGAACTTGTTGCTTACTATTTTTTGTTCGTGAAACTTTCTTCATCTTGATTTGTCTCGTCACGAAAATTGTACATTGATTTTTCTCCTCGTAAAACTGATTTTGTTCTTGGAACTTGTTGCGTGCTGATTTTTTGTTCACGGAACCTTTTGCAGCCTATTTTTTTGTTCGTGAAGCATGTGCCATATATTTTTTTCTCTTCGTGAAAATTTTTTCCTCACGAAACTGGTTTTGCTCATGGAACTTATAGCTTACTGATTTTGTTTCTTAGAACTGCTTTTTGTTTGTGTATAGTGCTGCTTTTTGTTCGTGAAACTTTTTGCATGTTGATTTTTCTCTTCGTGAAATTTGTACATTAAATTTTCTCTTCGTGAAACTAATTCTGTTTATGGAACATGTTGCCTGCTGATCTTTGTTTTGGGAACTTGTTGTTTTCTGATTTTGTGTTCGTTAAACTTTTCACATATTGTTTTTATCTCTTCGTGAAACATTAACATTGATTTTTCTCCTCGTGGAACTGATTTTGATAATTGAGTTTTTTGCATGTTGATTTTTGTTCATGGAACTTGATGCGTACTGATTTGTTGTTCGTGAAACTTGATGCATGGTTATTATTTCGTCGTGAAACTTGTAAATTGATTTTTCTCCTCGTGAAACTGATTTTGTTCATGGAACTGGTTGCATGCTAATTTTTCTTCGAGGAACTTTTTGTGCGATAATTTTTGATCGTGAAATTTTTTGCACGTTGATTTTTCTCTTCAGGAAACTTGGACATTGATTTGTTTTACTCGTGAAACTGATTTTAGTCATGGAACTTGTTGCTTGCTGATTTATGTTCATGGAACTTGTTGCATGCTGATTTATGTTCGTGAAACTTGTTGCATGTTAATTTTTCTCTTCGTGAAACTTGTACATTGATTTTTCTCCTCGTGAAACTGATTATGTTCATGGATTTTGGTGCATGCCGATTTTTGTCCCTGGAAATTTTTGCGTTCTGATTTTTGTTTGTAAACTTTTTATACATTGATTTTGCTCTTCGTGAAACTTGAACATTGATTTTTCTCCCCATGAAACTGATTTGTTTTTCTTGGAACTTGTCACATGCTGATTGTTTTTCGTAGAACTTGTTGTGCGCTGGTATTTGATCGTGAGACTTGTTGCACGTTAATTTTTATCTTCATGAAACTTGTACAAAGATTTTTGTACTCGTGAAATTGATTTTATTCATGGAACTTTTTGCTTCCTGATTTCTGTTCTTGGAACTTGTTGCATGCTGATTTGCGTTCCTGAAACTTGTCGAATGTTGGGTTTTCTCCTCGTGAAACTGATTTTGATCATGGAGTTTTTTGCATGTTGATTTTTGTTCATTGAACTTGTTGCGTATTGATTTGTTGTTCGTGAAACTTGATGCATGGTGATTCTTTCGTCATAAAAGTTGTACATTGATTTTTCTCCCCGTGAAACTGATTTTGTTCATGGAACTTGTTGCATGCTTATTTTTCTTCGTGAAACTTGTTGTGTGATAATTTTTGACGGTGAAATTTTTTTGCACGTTGATTTTTCTCTTCATGAAACTTGGACACTGATTTTTTTCCTCGTGAAATTGATTTTAGTAATGAAACTTGTTGCTTGCTGATTTCTGTTCATGGAACTTGTTGCATGCTGATTTATGATCGTGAAACTTGTTGCATGTTGATTTTTCTCTTCGAGAAACTTGTACATTGGTTTTTCTCCTCGTGAAACTAATTATATTCATGGATATTTCTGCGTGCTGATTTTTCTCCCTGGAACTTTTTGCGTTCTGATTTTTGTTTGTGAAACTTGTTGTATATTGATTTTGTTCTTTGTCAAACTTGAAAATTGATTTCTCTCCCCGTGAAACCGATTTTTTTTTCTTGGAACTTGTCACATGCTGATTTTTCTTCGTGGAACTTGTTGTGTGCTGATTTTTGATCATGAAACTTGTTGCACATTGATTTTTCTCTTCATGATACTTGTACAAAGACTTTTTTACCCGTGAAACTGATTTTATTCATGGAACTTTTTGCTTGCTGATTTCTGTTCTTGGAACTCGTTGCATGCTTATTTCTGTTCTTGAAACTTATTGAATGTTGGTTTTTCTCGTAGTGAAACTTATGCATTGATTTTTCTCCTTGTGAAACTGATTAAGCTCATGAATTTTTCTGCGTGCTGTGGCGCTTCACTGAAAACGAATTACTCGTATATTTCAAATTTGTTCTTATCCAGTTCTTACAGCATTGAAAATGAAAATAAAAATTACAGTGAAAAAAAATATTGAACTGATGGATCTTTCAACAATTAATATCATTATATATCTAATGTTCAATTTGATTTTGTTTATACTTTTCAAGACTGTTTAAGACTCATGTAGTTTTCAGTAAGGCGCCAATGACGCAGTAGGTTTTAGGTTTCTGCAGTGAAGCGACACCCAAACTCTTGTTTGTAGTTATTTTTATTCGATTCAAACTTGATTTGCATATTCAATTTAAGTTTCACTTGTTTTAAGATTTATTTATTAATTTACATTAATATATATTGTATGTTTTGTTCGCATTGATTGTTTATTTTAATTTCTGTTCGTTTTAAGTTTCATTTATACTTCAATAGCAAAATATTTTTTTTCGTTTTAAGCTTGATTTTCAGATTCAATCTAAGCATTAATCGCTTTAAGATTTATTTATTCATTTATATTGTTACTTGTCGTATGTTTTTTGCTATGATTGTTTATTTAATTGCTGTTTGTTTTGGGTTTCATTTTTTCTTTAATAGTAATTTTTGGTCGTTTTGAGTTTGAATTTTAACAGGTATTTGTATCTCCTGAGCTTAAGTTTAAAATGGCGTTTGCTTTTCTTTGAAAAACTTATTTTTTGGAAAGTTTTTTTTTTATTCATAATAATAAATAATAAAACATTGGAGCCGTATGGCCTTTACTATAGGCAATGCTATAGCGTTGCCTCCGTTTTCTTTTTCCCAACAGGCTTAGTGGGCTACCAGAACACCATAGAGAGATGTTTAATGGCTTATTCAAAAGTTGTTTCTCATATCTACGTGCTTTTTATAAATTCCGCCATCTGCAAATGCCATATGGCCCCAAAATGTCACTTTTTGTGCCATTTATCAAGGGGTGGCACTAGCGGGCTACCAGAACATCGTAGATATATCTTTTGCAGATTATGTAAAACATATTGCTCATATCTACGTCCTTTATATAAATTCCACAATCATCAAGTTCCAAACAGCACTAAAAAGGGCAATTTTGGCGCAGTGTCTCAAGTGGAAAAGCTGGGGCTATTGGGCTAGCAGAACTGATAAGGGTGATGTTAAATGGCTTATTTGAAAGCTATTGATCATATATACGTGCTTTCTATCAATTTTACTATTTGTAAGTGCGATATAGCACTGAAAACAACACTTTTGGTCCCACTTCTTAAGTGGAAAAGCTCTGAAGTACAAAACAGGTACTATTGTAATAGTTATGTTCCAGAACCCTTAATTGGAGGTTTACAAGAACCCCTCCCGTACACTCCCTTCCCAGACCCCTTAGTAAGTATCATAAATCGTCTGCTCATCAGTAAACTACTGAAACATTAGCAGGCTACCACACCATCGTAGATAGATTTTTAATGGCTCAATTAAAAGCTATTGCTTGTATTTACTAGGTTTTTTATAAATTCTACCACCTATTAGATTTCACAGATTTCAATGTTAACTTGTTTCATGGGAGAACTTGCAATGAACTCTTTGTCATGGTTGAAAACTTAGCTACAACCTAGTAAAGAGTAAACCACAGTACATAGTAACTAAAAGTTAAAAAAAAATGTTAAAACGGTCTTTTTTTCCTCTTCTTTTTCCCAGGCCTAGAGGGTCACTAAAATATCATAGAGAGATACATATGAGCTTATTCAAAAGCTATGTATCATATTTACGTGGTTTATATACATTCCAACTTCTGCAAGTGCCATATGTCAAGAACAATGGCACTTTTATGCTGTTTCTCGAGGGATAGGGCTAGCGGGCTACCAGAACATCTTCTATAGATTTTTGATAGCTAATATAAAAAACATTGCTTATATCTACATTCTTCCTATAAATTCCATCATCTGCAAGTTTCAAATGACACTTAAAAACTCACTTTTAGTGCCATGCATCAAGTTGAATAGATTGGGCTAGTGAGCTACCAGAAATTTTTAGAGTGATGTTTGATGGCTCATTTGAAAACTTTTGCTTATATCTAAGTGATTTTTATCATTTCTACCATTCGTAAGGGAGATATAGCACTGAAAACAACACTTTTACTGCCACTTCTTAAGTGGAAAATCTTGGAAGCATAAAACGGTATCATTGTAATAATTATGGTCCAAAACCCTTAACAGGAGGTTTGAAAGGACATCTCCCACAAATTCCTCCTCCAGGTCCCCTTAACAGCCAACGCAATTAAATTGCCAAAAACACCAATATATTGAATTACATTATTAGAGGCGTGGTTCTGTTAGTACAGCGCTGGACTTCAAATCAGATTATCATGCGTTCAGTTCTAGCTTGGATTATTTTTTCAATCAGGGTTTTTCTCTTCTTGTGATTCGCTAAAAAATAAAAGTTTTTTTTAACTGAAAGTAAGCAGAGACATTAAAACTTAAAACGAACAGAAATTATTCCGTAAATGAAAGGGGCTTTGCCTTCCTCAATGCCTCGCTCTTTAGGCTAAAGTTTGTTATTGTTTTAAAAAATAAAGTTGTCAGACAGAGTCAAACCTTAGTGTAAAGAGCGAGGTGTTGAGGAGGGAACAGCCCCTTTCATATACGAAATAATGTCTGTTCGTTTTAAGTTTTAATGTCGCTCCTTACTTTCAGTTAAAAAACTTGTTTTTTTTTAGTTAATTTCTGAAGGTTTTTGAACTAATCGCACTTTTGATTTTGGCTCACCGTACATGAATAATTAAAACGAAATTCGCATATTAATTTTCTTTTTTTGGCTAATTGGCTTTCTCGAAATTATAGACGGCGACCTAGGAGAGTGCAGCAGCCACCTCCAAATTAACTGTGCCAGTCGGTACAGGTTGACTATAGCTCGGATTCTCTACAGCTTCAAGAAGACTATCCAAGACTGTGCATTAGTATTGTGTTTTGTTTATTTTTTTATTAAAGTAGTTTTAGCAAGATCTTGAGAAGATACGAAATCTGCCTACCACGCTACCCAAGGTCTTGTCCTCGTGGAGGCTCGATTACCTCCCACTGGGGACCGATAAGACGGTATTTTCGTTAGAGAAATACCCCAAACTTCACACTACGATAGCCCAGGTGTATATGAGCCAGAAACTCTGATCGGACAGCAGTTTTCTTTTTGTTTTAACAAGTGCTGGGGAATCTATTAAAAATATTTTGAAAACAAAATTTAAGTTAAAATTTACTCAGGAAATACAACCTGTTATTTAATCTTTTTTTTTTACCTATGTCTAGAAAGCTGGAAGTGCTATTATTGACAATATTTATTTCATTTTTAAATTTTGAGGTTTTTTAATTATTTTTCTTTAATTACTATATAGCAGGAAAATCCATTTTTTTCAAGACTCTAGTTTTTTCTAGTGTAATTAAAGTAACAAATAAAAGTTTTTTCAAGTATTTTGTTAATCGTGAAACTTGTGAAGTGGACATGATCATGACTAGAAACGACTCAAGCCACAAAATCAGACAGTTCTACCTAATAACCATATCTTAAATCAGCCGAGACTAAGCGGGGAAAGATTGATTTTAAAGCCTCGGCATTCCCAAAAAGTTTTTCCAAGAGAATTACGCTCTTCTTGGGAGTTCACCCCAGACATATTTTCCATTTTCCATATTTAATTTTTTTTTAAGGGTGAAGGATTTGAGTAGGGTTATTACAACCAGGTCAGGACTATTGTAAGCCGAGACAAGGCTGTAGGAAAAAAATTGCTCGTAAATACCTCTACCCAATTCTTTTTACTTTCACAATATCAATGAAAATTAACTTGAAAGGTCACAGCATAGACTTTGTGCATTTGTTGGGAAATTTAGACCTATTTTTCAGAAAATCAGATATTTTCTTTGATTCTAGACTAAAATAAAAAAAACAACCACTTGTATTGTTTAAATTTTTTAGTTTTACTAATGGTCTAACCAACCATGGCTAGGCAACCAGAAATGCCCATCCCCCAGGGTACTTCGCCAGAGTTTTGACATTTTTAAAATGTCAAAGGAAACACTATTCATCCTTACGAAGCTTTGCAATTTATGAATAATAACATGCTTTGTGTTTATTAGAGAACAAAATCATTCCATTACTAGAGTACTAGAGTTGTTTCTGTATTAGCCAAATTATTGAAAGAATATATAGCGTATGAATGGTTAGGCCATATGAGCATTAGTAAGGCTGTGAAGACGGTTTTGAATTTAGGGACACAGATGTTCTGAGCTTAATCTTGGAAAATTTGTCTTCGCTTTTATCCAGCGGTAAATATGATCAATGGCGAAAAAGCAAATAATAAACAAATAGAGACAAAAGCAAATTTGATAAGCAAAATATCACTGGTTAGCGAAACACTTTTGTATCTTCTGCTTAATTGTGTCCAATAAAAATGAATGAAAACTATATGTTTCTTGAACAGTCCTCGGAAAGAACCAATAAAATGAAATTGAATATTTGATAAATAATGATATTAATTGCTGCGGGCTCAGAAATTCAAGGTTTTATTTCACTGTAATTTCTATTTTTATTTCCAATGTCGTTAATAGGTACAAAAAAAATATTTTTAATAGAATTTGTTTTCATTAATGTGGAAATGACGAAGCAGGCTCTAGACTCTCACAGTTAGGGGAGGGGGAAGTTGGCGAAATCTTATTTGTATTGTGCTTGTTTTAAGTTTCATTTAAATTTCAACTTAAGTTTTACTCGTTTTACGATTTATTTAGTCATTTATACTATCACCTGTCGTATGTTTGTTTTCTATGATTGTGTGTCCAATTTTTATTCGTTTTGAGTTTCATTTATTCTTTAATAGCGATTTCTGGTCGTTTTGAGTTTGAATTATTATAGAAATTTTTTTCTGCTATTCTTAAAATTATTATGGCCATCCACTTTTCTTTAAAAGAATTCTTTTTTGTAATTTTTTTTTTCAATTACTTTCTGTTCTTTTTTGACTGACAAAGTCTCAATATAAAGTTACAACATTCCCTGATTCATCACCAAATTATCAAAACATCAATTTTTTTTCTCAACCTTAAAGCTACAAAGTTCAACATCCTCCTCAACATTTTTCTGAAAGTAGTCACAGAAAGATTTTATAACAGTTGCAAGCGGTTACAATCACAATTCGAAAGAACCACATTTGGAGTCGGAAATAGTCTCATTTGCAGCTGCAATAGTAGCAGTAGCAGTAGAAGCCCTGAAATTTTCAAGCTAATACCCTTTACTTTTCTTAAATATTGCAGATAGGCCTTTTGTAAAAGCTCGATACAGATATTTTCTTTTGATTTAGCTCAACATAGTCCTCAATGTGTCCCAAAATTCTCCCTCAATACCCTTAACCTTTTTTAACACACCCAGGATCAAACATTCCCTCTTTTTTAAGTGATAAATATTGCATTAAAAAAATGGACAAAATGCATAATTTATATTTCTTTTCCAGGGGGCTGTGCAATATGTGTTACAATGATTGACCGGGGCCATTATTGTAAACTATGCAATTTGCCGTTTATTACATAGAGCATTTATCATTAGGAAAGAGTTGGATGTTTTATTCTAGGTGTGCTAGAAAAGTCTAAGAGTATTAAGGTTGAGCGGCATGTTACAATAAATCTAATGATACTATGTGCATCCATTTTATCAAACAGGGTTATCTGCGATATCTCAAGAACAGCTGATTTTATTAAGTTTAAACTTTCAGGGCATGTTGAGGAGGATGTTAAAAAGTGGTCGTGTTAACTTTGGCGGAGGCTTAGTCCATTGGAAATCGAAAGTTTTAGTGGTATTTTTAGAGTCAAAAGTGATTGAAGGGCAATCAGCCCCCGTCCCACCTCACGCCTTCCTTCCCATATGCAACAGATCAAATTTTTGAGATAGCCATTTTGTTCAAAACAGTTCAAAGGTTAAATACCAAAGTAGCAAGACCTCACAAGTCTTTCATCTTTTTCTGATTTATGGATTTTTAATTGACTCTCACACTGCTGATTACAAACGGACTAACACACAAAAATAGTGTTCACCTTTAACAAAGAAGTCAACAAAATATTGACCAGCATATATATACCACTTTCATTTTATCATTGCAAAATAAAAAAAAACGTTATTAAAATTATTTGAGTGGTTAAGAAACCTTAATTTTGAAAAATAAGGATGCATATGGTTAAAATACGTTTGATTCTATTAAAAATATTTGATCATTTAAGAAAATAAGGTTTTAGTTTTCATAAAAAAAAGTAACGCAAACGGTTAAAATACATCTGATTTTATTAAGAATATTTGATCATTTAAGAAACTTGGGTTGTATTTTTCAGAAATAAGGACGCGCATGCTTAAAATAAATCTTTCTTTATTAAATATATTTGAGAAGTTGGTTTTAGTTTTGACAAATAAGGACGCAAATGGTTAAAGTACATTTGATTCTATTAAAATATTTGGCATTTGTGAAACTGGGGTTTTAGTTTTCAGAAAAATGAACACACACGGTAAAACTACATTCGATTTTATGAATAATATTTGATAATTTGTGGTACTTGGGGTTTAATTTTCATGAAAAAAAAAAGATCGCACACGGTTAAAATTCATCTTATTTTCTTTAAAATATTTTTGCATTCTAGTTTTGACGCATAAGAACACACGGGGTTAAAATAAATCTGATTTATTGAAAAAGTATTTAATCATTTAAGAAGCTTGGGTTTTAGTTTTGACAAATAAGAACGTACACGTTTGAAATATATCTGATTTATTAAAAATGTTTGATCATTTAAGAAACTTGGGTTTTAGTTTTGACAAATAATATAAAAAAACGTTAAGATGCATTTAATTTATTAAATATATTTGATCATTTAGAAAAGTTGTTTTTCAGTTTTGACAAATAAGAACACATACGGTTAAGATACATCTGATTTATGAAAATATTTGATCATTTAAGAAACTTGGGTTTTAGGTTTGACGTATAGGTTAACATGGTTAAGGTACATCAGATTTATTAAAAATATTAGATAATTTAAGAAATTTGGGTTTTAATTTTGACAAATAAGAACACATACGGTCAAGATACATCTGATTTATTAAACATATTTGATTATTAAAGAAACTCGGGTTTTAATTTTGAAAAATAAGAAAACACACCGCTAAGATACATCAGATTTATTAAATATATTTGATCATTTAAGAAACTAGGATTTTAGTTTTGCCAAAAAAGAACACACACGGTTAAGATACATCTGATTTATTAAAAATATTTGATCATTTAATAAACTTGGGTTTTAGTTTTGAAAAATAAGGACGCACACGGCTAAGATACATCTGATTTATTAAAAAAAATTGATTATTTAAGAAACATTGGGTTTTAGTTTAGACAAATAAGAACACGCAGGGTTAAGATATGTCTGATTAATAAAAACAATGTTTGAGCATTTAAGAAAATTGGGTTTCAGTTTTGATAAATAAGAATACACACGGTTAAGATACTACTGATTTATTAAAAATATTTGATCATTTAAGAAACATTGGGTGTTAGTTTAGAAAAACAAGAACTCACACTGTTAAGATACATCTGATTTATTAAATATATTTGATCATCTAAGAAACTTGGGTTTTAGTTTTGACAAATAAGAACACATACGATTAAGATACATCTGATTTAGTAAATATTTATAATTATTTAAGAGGGTTGGGTTGTAGTTTTGACAAATAAGAACACACACTGTTAAGATACATCTAATTTTATAAATATATATAATCATTTAAGAAGCTTGGGTTGTAGTTTTGACTAATAAGAACACACACTGTTAAGATGTATCTGTTTTAATACAAGTATTAGATCATTTAAGAAACTTGGGTTTTAGTTTTGACAAATAAGAACATACACATGGATAACATACAACTGATTTATTAAATATATTTGATCATTTAAGAAAATCTGGTTTTAGTTTTGAAAAATAAGAATATATACGGTTAAGGTACATGTGATTTATAAAAGAAAATATTGATCATTTAAGAAACTTGGGTTTAAGTTTTGACAAATAAGAACACACACGGTTAAGATACGTCTGATTTATTAGTTATATTTGTAATCTCAGAAACGTTGGTTTTAATTTTGACAAATAAGAACACAAACACGGTTAAGATACAACTAATTTATTAAGAATATTTGATCATTTTGTTAAAAATTATTTTGACAAATAAGAATACATACGGTTAAAGATACATCTGATTTATAGAAAAAAAATATTATTTGATCATTTAAGAAACTTGGGTATTATTTTTGAAAAATAAAAATTAACTCTGTTAAGATACATCTTACGTATTAAAAATAAATGATCTTTTAGAAAACTTGGGTTGTAGTTTTGACAAATAAGAACACACACACGGCTAAGATACAACTGATTTTTTGCAAGTATTTGATCATTTAAGAAACTTGGGCTTTAGTGTTGACCAATGGGAACACATACGATTAAGATACATCTGATTAAGTAAATATATATAATCATTTTAGGAGCTTGGGTTGTAGTTTTGACAAATAAGTACACACACTGTTAAGATACATCTGTTTTATTACAAGTATTTGATCATTTAAGAACCTTGGGTTTTAGTTTTGACAAATAAGAACACACACATGGATAACATACAACTGATTTATTCAATATATTTGATCATTTAAGAAACTCAGGTTTTAGTTTTGATAAATATGAATATATACGGTTAAGGTAAATCTGATTTATAAAAGAAAATATTTGATCATTTAAGAAACTTGAGTTTTAGTTTTGACAAATAAAAACACACACGGTTAAGATACTTCTGATTTATTAATTATATTTGTAATTTCAGAAACTTTGGTTTTAGTTTTGACAAATAAGAACACAAACACAGTTAAGATACAACTAATTTATTAAGAATATTTGATCATTTTGTCAAAAATTATTTTGACAAATAAGAATACATACGGTTAAGATACATCTGATTTATGAAAATATTTGATCATTTAAGAAACTTGGGTTTTAGTTTCGACACATAAGAACATGCACACGTTTAAGATACGTCTGATTTATTAAATATATTTGATCATTTGAGAAACTCGGGTTTTAATTTAAAGAAATAAGAATACATACGGATAATATAGATCTGATTTATAAAAAAAATTTGATTATTTAAGAAACTTGGGTTTCAGTTTTGACAAACAAGAACACACACACGGTGAAGATATATCTGATTTATTAAAAATCTTTGATCATTTAAAAAACTTGTGTTTTAGTTTTTATAAATAAGAACACGCGAATGGTTAAGGTATGTATAATTTATTACAAATATTTGATCATTTAAGAAAACTGAGTATTATTTTTGACAAATAAAAACACATACTGTTAAGATACATCTGATTTTTTGAAAATATATGATCGTTTAGAATACTTGGGTTGTAGTTTTGACAAATTAGAACACACACGGGTAAGATACAACTGATTTATTACAAGTATTTGATCATTTAAGAAACTTCGGTTTTAGTTTTGACAGATAAGAACACATATGATTCAGATACATCTGACTTAGCAAATATATTTGATCATTTAAGAAATTTGTATTTCAGCTTTAACAAATAATAACATACGTACGGGTTAGATACAACTGGTTTATTAAATATGTATGATCATTTAAGAAACTTGGTTTTTATTTTTGACAAATAAGACTACATACTGTTTAGATATATCTGATTTATAAAAAAAAAATGTGTGATCATTTAAAACACTTTTGTCTTAGTTTTGATTATTAAGGATACACACGGTCTAAATACATCTACTTTATAAGAATAATTTTATTATTCAAGGGACTTGGGTTTTGGTTTTGACAAATAAGAATACACTCGGTTCAGATACACCTCATTTATTAAATATATTCGTAATTTAAGAAAAATTGGGTTATAGTTTTTACAAATAAGAACACAACACAGTCAAAATATAACTGATTTATTAAAAATATTTGATCATTCAAGAAACTCGGTTTTTAGTTTTAAGAAAACAGAATACACACGGTTAAGACACGTTTGACTTATAAAAAATGTTTGATCATATAAGAGACTTGGGTTTTATTTTTGAAAAGTAAGAACACAAACATTATTTTGTAAAACTATTTTGACGAATATGATTAAATAATTAAATAATTAAAATTATTATGATTATCATCAGATGTATAATCAAAATAATTTTGATTATATATCTGATTTATAAAAGTATTTTGAGTATTTCAGAAACTTGGGTTTTAGTTTTGACAAATAAGGACACACACTGTTAAAATACATCTGATTTATAAGAAATATTTGATCATTTAATAAACATGGGTTTAAGTTTTGACAAATACGAACACACACGGTTAAGATACATCTGATTTAATAAAAGTATATGATCATTTAAAAACTGGGATTTAGTTTTGACAAATATGAACACACACTCTTAAGATACATCTGATTATTAAATATATTTGTTCAGTTAAGAAACTTGGGTTTCAGTGTTGACAAACAAGAATATCCACGGTTAAGATACATCTGATTTATTAAAAATATATAATTGTTTAAAAAAAACTAGGCTCAGGTTTTGACAAATATGAACAAACACGGTTAAACTATATCTGATTTACTGAAAAAATTGATCATTTAAGAAACTTAGGTTTTAGTTTAGACGAAAAAGTACACATACTGCTAAGATTCATCTGATTTATTAAATATATTTGATCATTTAAGAAACATTGGTTTTAGTTTTGACAAATAAGAATACACACGGTTAAGATACATCTGATTTATAAAAATATTTGATAATTAAAATACATCAGATTTATTAAGTATATTTGATCATTTAAGAAACATGGGTTTTAGTTTTAACGCATAGGAACAAACATGGTTAAGAGACATCTGGTTTATTAAACATAATTTATTCATTTAAAAAACTTGTGTCTTAGTTTGGACAATTAAGAACACACACTATTAGAGATACATCTGTATTATTAAATATATTTGATCATTTAAGAAACCTGAGTTTTAGTTTTGACAAATATGAATGCACACGGTTAAGATACATCTGATTTATTAAAAATATTTGATCATTTAAAAAGTTGGGCTTTAGTTTTGACAAATATGAACACAAACTGTTAAAATATGTCTGATTTATTGAAAAAATCGATCATTTAAGAAACTTGGGTTTTAGTTTGGGTGAAAAAGAACACACACTGTTAAGATTCATCTGATTTGTTAAATATTTTGATCATTTAAGAAACATGGGTTTTAATTTTGACAAATAAGAATACACACGGTTAAGATACATCTGATTTATAAAAAATTTTGATCGTTTAAGATACATCTGATTTATTAAGTATATTTGATCATTTAAGAAACATGGGTTTTAGTTTTGACGCATAGGAACACACATGGTTAAGAGACATCTGATTTATTACAAAACATTTAATCATTTAAGAAACTTGAGTTTTAGTTTTGACAAATAAGAATACATACAGTTAAGATACATCTGATTTAATGACAAATATTTAATCATTTAAGAAATTCGGGTTTAAGTTTTGACAAATAAGGATACATACGGGTAAGATACATCTGATTTATAAGAAAAAATATTTGCTCATTTAAGAAACTTGGGTTTTAGTTTTGACAAACAAGAACACGTAAACGGTTATAATTCATCTGATTTATTAAAACTATTTGATCATTTAAGAAACAAGGGTTTTAGTTTTGACAAATAATAATACACAAGGTTACGTTGTATCTGATTTACTGAATATGTTTGATCATTTAAGAAACTCGGGTTTTAGTTTTGACAAATAAGAATACACACGATTAAGATCCATCTTATTTATGAAAAATACTTGATCATTTAAGAAACTTGGGTTTTAGTTTTGTAGAAGGAATTCTCACTTGTAGAAAGAAAATGTCCATGGGTTACAATTGTTAAATGGTGCTGTCATTTATGTGCCTTGGTTGCAAGCCTTGACTTTCATTTCAAAACTGTGCGACACGTATTCTAGACCAGGATACTCTTACGTTGTATTGGGACTCTTTAGTACTTGAAGATCCCTCACACGCGAATGACCACGTACGAATGACATTGAACAATCCATACTCAAGAGCTCAATTGTATTTTGTTGAGTATGTGTTAGGAAAAATAAATAAATTCAATACTATGTTTCAGGCACAAAAACCCTTATTTTACCTCTTGAAATGCCAGGTACAAAGGCTCCTTCGTACATAAGTTTTAATTTCATGAAGCCCTCCTATGTTTGAGTAACTAATCCTTTCGCCATCAACCCGTACGCTGAAGTGAACTACCTTCCCGAAAACAAAGTCTATATCGGATATAAAGGACATGGATTCCTTATGGGGCTGGAAATGAGGGAAGTTCTTAATCGCAGTTTTCTAGCCGAAAGTCTTCGAATTGGTCACTCCGCAAGAAATTTTTACATTGAAGCTATCAAGAGTATTCTTGACCGCTTTCCTTCTTCGACAAGATCTACAACTTCCTCCGCTTCCTGAGAGTTCCTAGTTTTCATCAATTCTTCGAGTACTATGACTCGGGTATTTGGAATAAGGCGAAGGTAGAGCAGGAATGGTGGTCCATATCAAATGTAACTTCACCTGAAGGGGTCAATCTTGCAAATTTGAACAAATTGGACATGGTGGTCTATTGGTGCCATATTCTTACACTGAAATCTCCTACAGGAGGATTCATGTTTCCAAACGTCCTGAAAGTGATAAAGTACTTATTTTTCACTGTCATTATCAAATGCCATTGCCAGGACCTTTTCAGTGTTCTGAAGAAAGTGAAAACTGACAGGCAAAATCGTCTTAGCTCAGTAACTCTTTCGTCGACATTAAAAGTCAAATGTAGCCTGAAACAGTAGCTAAAAATTAGCCGTGGCAAGGTGGAGTTAGAGCCGGGCCTTGTTAAGCGGGTCCTTAAAGTAATGGTTATGGCAATTTCGAATGAGTACATCACTATAACTCAAAATATTCTTTACAGTGCGGTGGATATAAACGTTCGGAATTCTCATGACAGGCCATCTTACTCCAATGGACCTTTTTCTGTCCATCTGTATGTTTTTTATAGCGTTTTTATTACCTTTAATACAATGACTCTCATTAAAAACTGGTCTTGATCATAGTGAAAATTTTTATTGTTAGCAATTTCATTTTCCGTTTTTCCATCCTAATCTCCAAAAATTGTCTGAAATATGCATATGTTTTTATGCATATTTCAGAAATTTTAGCTGGAGAAAACACAAGTGCTGGATCCAGGCTTTGTGAAGGAGGAGAAAATCGGTCAAGAAGCAAAATTTGAAATTTGTCTTGGGTACTTGGAATTGCAGGCAAGGGTGTCACTACCTCTCTTCCTTTGTGACGGAAGGGGGGGAATATTCTGACAGACAAAACCATGCTGACGATTATTTTTTATTGAGCGAGCAAATGTATATTGTCACGGAACAGTGAAACTTTCAAAAACATATCATTTAAAAGTATAGTATCCTTTGTATTTGCATCTTTGAAACCTATTTTAGAAAAGTAAATAGTAGGCGAAAACATCGTTTTTTCACTTGTCAAGCACAGTGAAGCTTTGCCTGTCGTGTGGCAATACTGATGGTAATTGTACGGTTTTAAATGGAAGAAACGTTCGGCTAATTCCTAGCAGGGTTGCCACATATAGTGATTTATAGTTATTTCTAGTGATTTTTGATGTTGCCTAGTGAGTGTTTTCTAGCTAGTGATTTATAGTGATTTTTGTTCTAAAACTAGCAATTTTTTCCTAAGTCTAGTTATTTTTCTCGATATGGCGCGCAATTTTCATGATTCAATGAAATGAATAATACAAGAAGCAAATTAATAAGAAAAAACACAAAATAGTGATTCACGACAGTTCGTAATATGTTCCAGATTAGCATTTATGAAAATACGCCGCCTTTGAAACTTCCGATTTCCCACCATATGTCGATATCGGATATGGCTCCAGAACATTATCACAAAGATAATAGGCGAAATTGTTTAATCGCAAAATTTTAAAAATGTTCTATACTTCCTGTTTTACAACATTTGCTCAGGTTGAATTTTTGTCTTCATATTTATGTGTTTTTTCTATGATCTTTTGGTTCTAAATTAGATTTCCTTCTGTTAAAACCTTTGAAAGCGAAGTGAATGGTGGATATGAATACACACCTATACGTCTGCAAATAGAACAGAAATTGAGCAATTGAAATATAAGACGGTAGTTATATATTAAATATAATTTTTGAAATAAAGAAAGGAAATCATTGAAAAAGAAAATAGGACTTAGTGCTTCTTATAGTAGGATTTGTAGTATAACTCGATAGACTAAGGCAATTGTAGTTTGATGATTGAAGTCAATTGAGAGTAAGGGGGGGGGGGGGGTATCTACTCTGGGAATTGTCTAATTATTTTAATTTCTACTTCTAATATCTAATCGAAACCTTAATAATTCTTTAAAAAAAATTATTTGTAATTGAAGCGCCTAATAAGCGCGGATAACCTCCTATTCTTTAAGTTTTTGGATATATGTGCCTGATATATCCAATAGTTTGCGGTATCAAACTATAAGAATAGAGCTACAAGGCTCAATAGTAACCGAAATTCTAGAAACGGAGTTTTGATATCGCTCAATATAGGCTATCATCGGCTTATTATGTTAATTCCTAATATATAAGATTCATTAACCTTAGTTTTACCCATAAAAGGTTAAGAAACTGTGAACATTTGCATGGTTTTGAAAAAGGGAGGAAAAATCCAATAAGGATGAAAGAATTTTAAATAAAATCAAACCATTAGATTTGGCGTATCAGAGAACCCTTCTGTAGAGGTTTCAAGCACCTATCTGCAAAAGTGTTGAATTTTGTATTATTTGCAAGAAGACAAATCACGTATGCGGGTTAATTTGTTGTTTTTTTCCCAGGGGTGATCGTATCAAGCCAACGGTTCTAGAACATCTGGAGAGGGCTCATTACAATGGAAATTAAAATTTTCTGGTGTCCATTTTATTTGGCCAAAAAGATCGGACAGCTATTAGCCCCCCTACCGTGTCCCTTGTTTTCCCCAAAAACTGTTTGATCAAAAGTTTGGATAGTCATTTTGTTTAGCATAGTTGAAAGGTTCCAAAACTATACCTTTATATTTTAACATGACCCACGAAGCCACTGAGGATAGGTCTGGCGATGAAAGTATGCTAAGGATAATTTGCTAAGGATAATAAGGATAATGTACGATCTACGAAAAACAGCTTCATAGCCACAAAAGACAAGCAACGGGTGACAAAATGCATTGGACTTGTATAACTTGGGCTATATATTTGCATATTAGGGGGCGGGGGCAAGGTTAGGTTACTTAACCGCCACATCTTCCTAATGTGCAAATATATAGCCCTAATTAGATTTTTATATAAACTAATATATTATATTTTCATTATATTTTGACATATTCCATTAGGATTAACCTAGCTTTACTTTTTGGGCGTGTTCCGTATAATTAACATGTGCATTTTTTTACGATGAATTATAAAAGGGCTATTTTCAAAATTGTCACTGGTGTCACAGTAATTATACTAGCTTAACTAGAGTAAAAAGAAAATAGTTTCTACATTTCTTGGGAAAAAAACAGGGGTTTCGGATCGACAAGGAAAAAAAATTAAAAAGAAAAAGCAAATACTTCCATTAGATCACTGATAACCAATTTTCAGTAATCGTTATGTAAGCCAAGGGTACCAATTTGGGAACATACATTGAGGAAGCAAGAATTTTGTTCTATTCTCTACAAAAAGATGCAAAAAGGTATTAGTAGAGGAATAATAAGGTTTGACCAGGAACAAATTGATAAAATAATGCTTTCATCACTATCCAGACCAGAAAAAATCGCTGAACAACATATCCAAAATTGCCATCTCTAACTCGTTATAAAATTTGTTTTTTCCGCCGTTTTTGTATATTAATTTTTTTTTTTTTTTTGAAAAAAATTAAATATCACGAAACTGGTGTTTGATATGTCTTTCTGTATCGGATTGAAAAGCTGAAACGATATCTGATGTTAGTTTCTCTGAAATTTCAAAAAATAAATCAGAAATACTCTGTTTTTGAACAAAAATGAACAAATTTTAACGTTTTAAGTAATAAAAGAAAAAAAACAAGCGTTCGATAGAAATTTCTAGATCAGTTTTGAGTTGACAAACTAGGTTTTCTGAGATACTTCAAGATCTTTTTAATACCCATCCTCCCCACCCTTCCCCAAAAATCTTTCTCTTCGCAGGCATTTGAGATCAAATTCCATTCACCTTCATCACTATAAAAAGCGACGCGGTAAAAATTATTTGTAATAAAACGTAAGAAAATTGCACACCTGATTGATCAAAGGAACAAAAATCAGAGGGAAAATTAAATCACAGGCTTAAAGCTAATCCTCAGAAAATTCATCTTCTTGACACTTCGCGTTGTTGCACGAAACTCCTCTACATACTCGACAAGATATGGTGCATTCCAGGCCATTTTTCTTGCAGGACCGTCACTCACTGTCGCAACCATCAGCTCGGCAAGAACACTTCACTGTCTTTAGAAGATGAGGAGGAGCAGCGGGGAGATCTGTCATTTTTGGCTCTAAAACTTGGTTGCCTTGAAAATTCCATCCCCAGCTTAGGGGGTCAACCGTGTTTCCTAACCGAATCTGAACCTGGCTATAGACTCGGAACGAATGATACTTCGCTGCCATCATACTTAGAGGCAGCTCTTGTGGGTGTATGAATGAGGTGGCAATATTGACTTTCCTCTGGAAAACTTGGTTCCTGGCAGTGTCAAGACTTGGCAGATCCTGGCAGTTGTAGAATATCAGCAAAGCTTTCTCTCCAGCCGCAGCTATCTCATCATGAGACACAGATTTTTTGGCAAACAGGATACTGGCGTCACTGAAACTCCAGCTGGATAACAATAGCTGAAGAGCTTTTCCTTTTCCGATGCCATAAAGGTGCCATGTTGTGTCGCAACCCAGTATGGCATGACAGAACGGCATCAGCTGGCAAACTTCTGATACTAGCTTGTCTTTTATCTGACGAACATCCTAAGCTGAGCGTTCACTTCCGAATTTTGCTTCCGGCGGGAAGTAAACTCGATTTGAACTCGTGTCTACATGACACATAAGGAGGACGAGAACATCCGTGTCATCAGCAACCACAATGGTGTCGCTATAGAGTGCAGTTTCCGTAGCCTTCTTCACTATGTCTAGATCAGCATCTCGTTCAGAGTGGTATACATCGCAACCTCTGGCTATCAGAGCATTTCCAAGAATCTTCAGAAAACGCGATTTCTTCTTCTTCTTCTATTTAACATTATCGATTTGGTTCTTCTTCTATTTAACATTATCGATCTATTTAGCGATTTGTTCTCCTTGCATGAAAGAAACTTCTCTTTCTTCATGTAAAGATTCATGTCTTCGTTAAATAACGCTTCGCGGCCGACAGATCCAACTCGACGCAATTGGGTTGCATCTTTGATTGACGGACCATCGTCGTATCCGTAGAAGACGACAACTGCAAGGGGATAATTTTTTTCGACGTAATGAACGTACAAAGACATGATAGCCTTATATGAGGAAGCAACCTTCCACGGGATCTGATGGAGAAGGGCGCCCCCGTTTAAGACGAAAAAGGCAATTCCCACCGGTCTTGGGGACTGAGCATCAAACCCACATGACTGATAGACTGCTTTTGCTAGCTCGGCCTTGTTGGCCTTTCGCATGAATCCGTTTGTTTCGAAAAGAGCAGGAGGAATGGTACAGAGCTCAAACTTAAAATAATCTTCCTTGAGACTAGACCTCTGGGCAACGATAATGGACCTCTGAAAAAGGAGCGCCGGGTCGATGTGCACTACCTCTGAAGAGCTCAACTTTTTTGTGGTCATCAGAGTCAACATTCACTCCTGGAGATGAAGTTACTCCATTTGCAACGTTTCTCAGTTGTACATTGCCTTTGAATGTGGATGACACTTCGAAGAAATCTACCAACTTCGCGGCATCTTCACAGTCACGGTTTTGTCTGTTCAGACCCAAGTCACAATGCTGCTCACTTGTAGAGTAGCCGATATTCGTCAGGTTCTGCATCAACAGGTTGACCTCAAGACACGCCGGCCTCGATAGGACTCAAATTGCTCTTTGTTCTTCAGTCATGCCACTACCACCAGTGAGTCCTCCCGATGTCTTTAGGCTTCACATGTACTCTTGGTCAATAACTGAGTCTGCTGAGAGGCCGGCCCAGCACCGATCCAACCTTCTAATCGTGTGTCCTCGCTCATTGAACATCTGAAACATTTTTGGGCGACGACTGGGAAGTTTAATCATCTCTTGGATGTACAACCAGACAGATTTCACGTAAAGGTTGTGCCCAGATGTGGCTAGGTAGGGAAGCATTTGTGCTGCAACCTGCAAATGCAGGTCCCATAGGCCCAGTCTCTCGGCACGTATAAACTTGAGAAGCTTTCCAACCATGTCAAGGTACTGCAGCCAGAGCTTTGCTGTTCGGTGATCTCATAGGTCTTCAATCTTCTGTTTGATAATCTTTTCCAGTAGTCCCAGCTCAGGTGCTTCGTCAAGGTCTCTGGGAGACATTTTTCCCTCAAGGGTGTCGCTGAAGAGTATCTCAAGGCCGAAAGTATCCAAAGTTCCCGCATCTTGTCCTAAAAGATGAGCGTAGAGAGCCGAGATCACGAGAATGTGAGCTCTAATAGCTCTAGAAATCACTTTCCCAGAGAGTATATGAAGTACCATTGCCGGTGCGTATACATATTCCAAGATTTCTTTGAGCCCACTGTCTTACAACAGGTCCCTTATGCATCCGACGAGGCTCATCATCAAGTGAAAGCCTCAGAGTTTGATGATAACGTTATCCAGCTCATTCGACACGTCGGACTTGATAATCTTCATTGCCTTCCACCAAAGTGGCTGATCGAATGTGACGACTGGCGTAAATCCGTATTTCCTCCCCTGACAAGCAATGAAGCACAAGGTTGAGGATAGCCATGACTCATTGCTGGAAGGCAGATCGATCATGGGCAAAAAAATAATACTTGCCTTGCCGCAAGGGGTTTGTACATCTTCGTCCAGCGAGTGCGAGAAAACCGATTGAATAAAACCATTCCAGTTAAGTCTTGGGCTCTTGAAAAACCACGATGACAACCAGAGCTGTTCAAGGAATGCAAATGGATCATTCACAATGGTCTCTGATATTTTCTCGTACCAAATCTGAGAAAGCACCGCTTCACTTATCCGAAAAGAGTAAATAGGGACTCAACCCTTGAGCGTCACGGCGTCTAGAGAAACACTCCCTGTTGGGATTGGCGCAACTCTGTTTTTCAGAGGGGGAGTGACAGATGCTAGAATTGCCATACCTGGAAAGTGCCCTTTCCGTGAATTGTGGACATATCGTGATCTGCATTAACAGACAAAAAAAACACATAAAAAAGATATCATGGTTATCACTCAGCTTTCTTGCCAAAAATGGCGAAATTTTGCCATTTTTTTGCTAAAAATGGATTTTTTCATTTTATTTGACGTTTATAAGAAAAAATAACGTCAGAAACGGTTTCAGCTCTACAATTCTGATACAGAGAGTCGTATCAACCAACCACTCATTTCGTGGCACTTCATTTTTTCATGAAAAATAAAAATTAATGTAATAAAAATAGCGAAAAAAAAACAAATTTAGCAACGTGTTAGGGATGGAGATTTTGGATATGTTGTTCAGCGTTTTTTCTGGCCCGGATGGTGAGGAAAGCATTACTTTATCAATTTGTTCCTGGTTCGGGCACTTCTAGGGGGAAATTACGCCCCCTTCCTGTAGGCTTACCTGTATAGGCTAGAACAAGGTAAAGAAGCAAACATTTATTAATTGCAATGATAAAGAGTTTTGTAATTCTAGTGATTTCTGGTCAATAATCTAGTGATTTACATGCTGATTTAGTGGTTTCTTTTTTAAAGAATCTAGGCTAGTACTTTTTTTCTCATCAGATGGCAATTTGATTTCCGGTAAGTGGGATCAGTGCTTCCACTATGTCGGATTTTTCCGACATTGTCGGATTTTCGGCCCTCTTGTCGGACAAAAAAACTTCGTGGAGGACTTCGGAATTTTCTCAGATTTTTAGTAAAAAACGGATATTTTTCGGAGTTGTGTATTTTTCTAGATTACTCGATTCTCCAACTCCAATAAAAAAGGATTTTCAAACTAGTAAAATTAGAAGGCCAATTCTGTTAGGGATTTTCGGAACGTCATTAGCGTTAGTGGCGACAGTTTGACAAGGTACAATTTAGGAAAATTTGCACATGCTGTGCTTCAATCTGCTCTGATATTTCAGTTAATTTCGAGATCTGAGGAAAGTTAAGGTGAGACTTTTTTCCAATGCCAGTATAAGATTAGAAAGTCTATTGCCAACATAGTAGCCTACAGGAGAGCTAGGCCACCATGGTTTAGTGACACCATGTGCTTCACAGGTTCAGAATGTTTTAATATCTCAAAATGGCCTACTCAAAAGAAGAATGCAAGTTGGGTGTGGGTCTAGGTATGTAGATCGGTAAAAGATTGGCAATTATGGCACTCTTCTTGAAGTCAAGTTTAATTCTAACAAAGACATTACCCAGAATTTGTCCACAACTGATCTGCGAAGCACACTTGAACCATTGTAGCTATCATGAGCAGCACTATGGCCACTCAGGATACAATAAATGGATTCTACACCAAGCAGGATAGCCTACATGTAGTCTACATTTACCCTGCTGTGGCTGCATGTGTCTGGAACCGGGGTCTGGAAGGAGAAAAAAAGAGTTTCTCTGAGCAGTAGGCTATAGCTAACCAGTCAGGAACTCTACTATTTTGCGATCATCACCCAGCCCGGGCAACTTCCTCTAATGGAGAGAATCTGTCTCTTGTCAGTAATGCTCAAAGTGAAATTATTCCCAAGCACAGCTAACTTCCACTTAGGAGAAACATTGGTAGATCTTCTCCTGAGTGGAAATTAGCTGTCTCGGGACTCTATCTCGTTTTGGGCATTCACTAAGTAGTAGCATATCCACTTATCAGCCAAAGTTGGCTCTATTGCGCGATAGTCTCAAAAGAGTAGAGTTCCTGACTGGCTATAACTAGGGTATCCTACAATGAAGGTTTAAAAGGTCAAGAGGGTTTCAATTTCCTTTGAGGCTACTCTGACTATCGTACAGTTTATTTACACAGGCTTTTTCAGGTTGGTGTAGCCTATGTCATAGATTAGTTTTGTTTTAATATATCAAAAAGTGTCATAGGCTATATAATTCACATTCGTTTTTTCTTTTATTTTTTTTAATATTTAGATAAAGAAAGCTACAATTATTAAGTCAAACTGTATTGAAAACAGCAAACCTATCATATAAGAGATTAATTAAAAATAATCTAAACAATTATTAAATTTGCTTCACAGGTTCATCTTTTGCTAATATCTCTGTTAAAATGACATTCTGATTTAAGAAGAGCAGCTTTTAACAGTGAAGAGACAGTGAATTTCTTTCTTTTTGAAGTAAAGCATACTTTATAGATCCTTTGCTGTAATACACTTATTACATTTTACTTATCAAGTCTGCTTGCAGGAAGTACCATCATGTCGGACAGCTCGTCATCTTCTGAAACAGACATTGAATATCTTAGAGGGGAAGAAAGGCCGAAAAGAAAGGGAGAAGAAAAAAGATCCTTCCCAAGAAATAAGGCTCAGAGGAAAAAAGCCAAATTCAACTGGCTGAATGTCCCTGAATTTAAAGGGTGGCTTGCAAAGGACAAGTCTTCTGAAGAAAAGGCTTTCTGTTCGCACTGCAGTCAGTCCTTGTGTTGAGGTAAATCCAAAATCCGAAAACATGCAAAGAGTGCGAAGCACAGTGAAAGTGTAAGGAAATTAGAGGCTTCAAGAAAGCTCACTACAAGGATTGATCATGTCCTTACTACAGACAAAAACGAAGAAGAAAGTCTAAAGGCCAAGTTTGCTGCTTTCATTGTCGAAAACAATCTGCCTTTATCATTTATAGAAACTCTTGTACCTTTTCTGAAAAGTTTGCCACACAAGGCTGTTGTTGAAAAAATTAGTCTGGGCAGGCGAAATGTAACAAATGTGATCAGACAGGCATTAGGACCGCACTACAATGAAGTTCTGTGTGATCAGTTGAGATTGACGCCTTTTTCAATCATTATTGATGAAACAACTGATGTGGCAGTAAAAAAAAACAACTTGCAATTGCAGTTTTATTCTGCAAAAAGGATTTCAAAGGAGAAGTCGACCTTCTAGATATGGTTGAGTTTTCCGACGGGAAGGCGGAAACTATTTTCAATCTGCTATGCAAAGTTCTTGAAGATAAAAAAATACCTACGGATAACTGGGTTGGGTTCTGTGCAGACACTTGCAATACTATGTTTGGGTGTGAGAACTCTGTTGTCAGCAGAATCAAAGAAAAATTCCCATCTGTGATGTGTGTCAAGTGCAGCAGCCATTCTATTGATTTGGTGGCTTCTTATGCTTGCAAACAATTTCCAAAGCAACTGGAAGGTCTATATCGGACTGTATACGATCACTTCAACATGAGTGCCAAAAGGCGCTCTGAGTTTGAACTACATCAGCTATTTACTGACACCCCAGTCCTGAATGTGCTTGCCCCAGGTCAGACAGGCTGGCTATCACTTCAGATGTGCGTTCAGCGACTATTGCAGAATTGAGATGCACTTTGTAGCTACTTTCAGTTAGTAGTAGCTGAAGATACCGCTCACGCAAACGACAGGGCATGGCAAGCCCTAAAGAATCCACTGCTTCGGATTCAGCTTGAGTTTCAGCTCTATGTACTGGAGCTGTTTACAGATTTTAATCTTCTTTTCCAAAGTGAAAAACCGTTGTTCCACAAAATAAAGTTAGAGGTGGAGATACTCTTTAGAAAACTGGCCATGAATTTCATGAAGACCAGCTACGTCAGATCAACCTCGCCTTTTAATCTTGACCCCGACAACGCAAGTGAATACCATGCAGTGGAAGATGTGTACTTGGGAGTTGCAGCTCACGAGTCTCTTCAGACCTTGCAATCAGACCCGAGTGCAAAAGCAGATGAACGTGAAGTGAAAGTCATCTATGCATGTGCTCGGAAGTTGTATGTAGAGGCGGTGAAGCAAATCAAGCAGCGATTTTCATTTGAAGATGAACTGTTTACATTGTGCGAAATACTTGACCCTGTGAAGGCTTTGAATATCGGTGCTGTCACTCTCCTCCAAAAGATCCTTCAGTGGTATAAGGCACCATCGTGGGATGCACGAAAAATTATAGAAGAATGACGGAGTCTACTGATCTTTGATCTTCCAGATGTGACAGATGTCTGGGATTTCTGGCTCCATGGGGCTTCTTTGAAGATGCCAAGTGGTACGCAGAGATTCCCCAACATAGTAGGGGTTGTGCAGTATCTTTTGACCTTGCCGTTTTTGAACGCAGTTGTAGAGCTGTTCTTTTCTACGTTGAAAGACGTGAAAACAGATCATAGGAATTCGCTCAAAAGTGTGACCCTTACCTCTATCAGGCAGGCCAAGTCTTAAATTAAAATAAATAAATATGTATCCAGCTACTTAGCGGTAAATGCTCCCCTATTAACACGACTCAAGTGTGTTAGAGCAAACGCGACCGCAGACGAGAGCTTTCAGTCTAGTGGAACTGCAGCTTTAGTTTAAGTTAGGTGCAGATGAAAGACGTAAGAGGGTAAGGAGCATAAGTGAATGTTTAAGCTGTAAGTATCTGTCCTAAAAGAAAACAAAAATCGAAAACCCTGTTTTGCATTACTTTTCCACTATTTTCGGATGTCTCGTACACGGTGAAAATCGCCGGGCTGATCTTGAGAGCGGAAAAGAAATACATTTTCTTATGCTTCTACAATCAGGTTTACATCGCTCGTTTGGGCATAGTCCTATGGACTTGTGCAATCTACAAGGCAGAAGCTACAGCGTGTTTTTTTTGTTTTTTTTCTTTTGAATATGCGAAACTATGGCCAAAGACTGCCATACTTGTTTACATTAATAGTCTGATTTTGACACCAGTTTTCCAATAAATGAATACTCATGAGTAGCTAAGCATTTTTGAAATCGTCACCGCGTTCGTCACCTTCCTAGAGAGCCTGTACTGGACTGGACCATTAGGCCCATAAGGTATAACACTGTCTAGAACGTGGTCAAGATCGCCGCACAGCAGCCCAAGAAGAAGTAGAAGGTGCTCTCGGCCATTTGATCCGATGGAAAAAAGGCAAAGCAGAAGGTAAAATAGTATGGAAAACAAAATAAACAGGCTTTTTTACGCCCAGAAGAGGGATTTTGGTTCACAATTTCGGTTTTTCGTCTTCTTCTTCTTCTTCTAATTCACAGCAGGCGGGCTATTCAGTTGGTACTATTTAGCCCTTTTCATTTTGCTTCTCACTGTGGGCTACAGAGCTACTGGCTTGCTTGTCTCTTATTTATTAGATATTCTCAGATATCTTTCAGTAGATCTTTTGACTCAAGGAGTTCAATTATAAGAAGATAGATATCGATTTCTGGGCTCTGTGTGCAGGTATAGTTGGCTAGGCTCTTGGCTGATAGTGAGATTTTGTGGTGTTTGAAGCATTTTAACAGTTTACAAAGTTTAATAGAAAGGAGAAAGGACTTGTACAAGAATTATCTGAGTGATAGATCACATGAAAACAAAAGAAATGTAAAGAAAGTGGAGAAAGCATTGAAATATGAACTAAGGAGGTGTGAAGTGGAGGCCATGGATAAAATTGCCGAGGATTTAGAAGATGCAGCTAGACGGCATAATAGTAAAATATTGTACTGGCACGTTAACAAATTGAGAGGTAGTAGTCAATCCGGACTTGTCCCAGTTAAAGATAGGAATGGGGTGGCAATTAGCGATAAGACAAAAGCTAAAGCAAGATGGGCCGAACATTTTGAGAATTTGCTTAACCGAGATAGAGTTGCAGGAAAAAATATAGAGGAAAATGAAAAAGTTTGTGATACCTTGGATGTGAAGGAAGATTTGTTTTGTGAGGAGGAATTAGAAACAGTACTAAAAGGATTAAAGAATAATAAGGCTCCAGGTGCTGATAGGGTAGTAAATGAGTTTCTTAAATATGGTGGCTCTGAGGTTAGAAATAAGTTATTGGAGATTATGAATATGATTTTTGAAAAGGGGAAGTACCTAATGATTTTAGGAAAACCTTAATTAAGCCACTTTATAAGAAAGGTGATAAAAGTGAGTGTGGTAATTATCGAGGCATTAGTCTGGTCTCTGTAGGTAGCAAATTGCTTAGTAATATGATACTTTTTAGACTGAGAGATGCCGTAGACAAAGTTTTAAGAGAAGAGCAGTGCGGTTTTAGAAAAGGTAGAGGATGTGTTGACCAAATTTTCACTCTTAGGTTAATAATTGAGAAGTGCCTAAGTTTTCAAACACCTTTGGTCCTCAGTTTTATAGATTATGAGCAAGCGTTCGATTCTGTTGATAGAGGAGCTTTAGTAAAGGTTTTATCCTTGTATGGTATACCAGACAAATACATTAAAGTGATTAGTGCTATGTACGAGAATAACACTGCTGCGGTTAAGGTAGGAAATGAGGTTAGCAGCTGGTTTTGTATTAAATCAGGAGTTAAGCAGGATTGTGTTCTATCCCCCTTTACACTGATTAGTTTGATGGACTTTGTTTTAAGGAGCACATGAAAGGCAATGGGAGACCACTAAATTACATGGGGAGGAAAAACTCTCCTGGAATTGGATCATGCTGATGATTTAAGGATCCTAGATGAAAGTTTGAGCAAAATAAATGAAATTTGAGAGGTTTTGCGAGTTCAGGGTGCTAGTATTGGTTTGAAAATTAATGTTAGGAAGACCAAGTCACTAAGGCTAGGAATAAGTGAAGATGAAAAGGTGACGTTTGGTAATGAAAAGATTGATCAGGTGGGCAGTTTCACTTACCTTGGTAGTATTATTAGTAAAGATGGTGGGAGCAGTGAAGATGTTAAAAATAGAATAGCCAAGGCTCAGGGTGTTTTTTCACAGTTAAAAAAGTCTGGAAGAATAGGAAGATAAGTCTGCAAACCAAGATTAGAATCTTAGAAGCTACAGTGATGACAGTGGTCAAATATGGCTCTGAAGCATGGACGCTCCGAAAAGCGGATGAAGATTTGCTAGATGTTTTCCAGATAAATTGCTTAAGGATTGTTCTGGGTACCCGGCTGACTGACCGTATTTCAAACAATAGGCTATACGAAAAATGTGGTTCAATACCGCTTTCTAGGTCTATAATGAAAGAAAGGTTGAGGTGGTTAGGGCATGTTGTTCGGATGAAGGATGACAGATTGCCGAAGATTGTTCTTTTCGGCCAATCATCTAGGGCTAAACGGAAAGCAGGTCGTCCCCGTCTGGGTTGGGAGGACGTCATAAAGAAAGATTTTAAAGGAAATGGGAACTTCGTGGACGGGTGTAAATAGGGTGGCTTTGAATAGATTGGGGTGGAGGAGGAGCGTGCGTAGCTGTGTTGGCCTCAGGCGGCTTGGTGCTGCGATGAGTTGTTAGTAGTAGTAGTAGTAGTACAAAGCAAGGTATGTTGTGCAGACGTCAGCATATTACATTCAAATAGGCAATGGTCAATAGTTTCATTATTCATATTACAATGCCTGCAAAGAGGGGACAGGGAACCACTTGAATTAGAAAACTTATATGAGAATGCAAGGAAATTTAGTCCATTTGTTCCAGAACGAATTCTATGATAAATTTTAGAAAGATACTTATTGGGAAAGAGGGAAAGGATAGGATTAATTTTATTAAAATTAATATCTGATAGCCTCCATCGGTAAATATCTCTAATTGGGATTGGTCTCCCACTTGGCTGGTCAATATTTATAGCATTTTTTGCTATTTCATCAACCTGATGATTACTACTTATGCCAGAGTGGCTAGGATGGAAAACAAAATAGTATGGAAAGCAAAATAAACAGGCTTTTTTACGCCCAGAAGAGGGATTTTGGTTCACAATTTCGGTTTTTCGTCGAAATTCCGAATTTGTTGCAACTTCTTTTTCTTCTTCACGCGGTTGACGGCGTTTTGAAAACAGTGTCTTGGCTAATGGTCCACGGCGTCTGAACCGCAAATAGCTGCGTCGTCAGCGCAAGGAATTTCTAGTGCGGCTGCGTGCTAAAAGAAGGGCCAAAAGGATGAAAGCGGGAGTAGCGGGATCGGATCGGGGAACTCAAAGGCGACTCACTGCATCCTTTTCAGCCTAACACAACAGCAAGCTGAAATTGCCAAAATCATTTGCAGAAGAAGACGTTTGAGAAACCATTTTGAGCCGTTCTGAAAGTCTATAATAGTGTAGAAAATGAGAAGCTTTATTCTTGTAGTCGGACTTTTGTCAGATTTTTCGGGTCGAGTTGGACATTTTTCGGATTTCGGACCACCACGGTGTCGGAAAAATAGTCGGATTTTCTGTGGTCGGGTGTCGGAATTTTCAGAATTTTCAAAAAGACGGAACAGAAATCTAGTAGGAACAAAGTGGAAGCACTGAGTGGGATTAACAAATTACAGAGGAAAGGATTGAATTTAGTAAAGGCACTGAACATTTTTATTATTTAAAAGATAGTCCAGTAAAAAAAATCAATTCTATATTTTCTCATAACGAAAGCAAGTATTTCTCGACAAACTTTCTGCAGGCTAGGCCTGTTTGGTAAAATTCTACTTTAGCTACTTTTGACTATCTTGGAAAGGGGTTAGGTTAAGAAAATGAAACTTTCAGGGATGGGTCTACAGGCTAAAGTATGTCCTGGGAAGATATTTTGAATTACCCACCTCCATTCCTTCTCCATCTAGAGGGTCCTGACCTTTGATGATCTTTAAAAATCTATGTGTAATAAAAGTGAAACCTTGCAAAATAGATCTTCTGCTTAAATAAAGTACAACAAAATGGTTTTCAGCTTCACAACTTTGCTCAATCACAATTTATAAGGTTTTAAAGATATGCAAATACATTTCCTGAATTTTGGAAATAAACTATTTATATGTCTTAAAATACTGCTCAAATAACTGAAATTGCATTTTCAGAGCTAAAACCAGAGAAAAAGAAACTGATAACTGAATATTAAGGTAAAATGTTGTTTTGTCAAAATTTCAATGGGTATAGACCTGTCATGTAGGCAAATTTCATGACCCTTTAGAGGGAGAAGGAGTGGAGGTAGGTACTTCAAAATACCTTCCCGGGAAATACTTTAGCCTGTAGACTCATCCCTGAAAGTCTCATTTTCCTAACCTAACCCCTTCCCAAGATAGCCAAAAGTAGCTAAAGTAGAATTTTACCGGCCTGTTTTAAGGAAAGTAGGCTAGGCTAGCATAGGCCGTGGGTTAATAAGAGCCAAATTTCATGCTTTGTCAACCTAGAGCAATCTTCCCAGGCTATTGTATATTGTTGAAGTTATTCTCAGCAGGCCAAGGAAAACTACAGTAGGCTAGTCGACATCTTGCATAGGCTTTGTCCTGAGAAGATATTTTGAAGTAGGGCCTAACTACCTCTACTCTTTCTCCCTCTAGAGGGCCCTGACCTTCAAAAATCTTTGTGTTCTAAAACTGAAACCTTGCAAAATATATCTTCTGCTTAAATGCAGTACAACAAAACTGTTTTCAGGTTCACAACTTTGCTTAACCTAATTTGTTGGTAAAGTTCTACCAAATCATATTATTGAGTTAGGACAAAAGTGAATACACCATTTGATGCCTTTTTGGTAAAATTCTACTTTAGCTACTTTTGGCTATCTTGGAATGGGTTTAGGTTAGGAAAATGAAACTTTAAGGGATGGGTCTAAAGACTAAAGTATGTCCTGGGAAGGTATTTTGAATTACCTTTCTCAACTTATTCTCCCTCTAGAGGGTCCTGACCTTTGATGACCTTTAAAAAACAGTGTGTTATAAAAGTGAAACCTTGCAAAATAGATCTTCTGCTTAAATGAAGTACAACAAAATTGTTTTCAGCCTCATAACTTTGCTCAATCCCAATTTATAAGGTATTAAAGATATGCAAATACATTTCCTAAATTTTGAAAAAAAAATTGATATGGCTTAAAATTCTACTCAAAAAACAGGAATTGCATTCTTAGAATGACAGCCAGAGATAAAGAAACTGAAAACTGAAAATTAAGGTAAAATATTGTTTTGTCAAAATTTCAATAGGTATAGACCTGTCATGCAGGCAAATTTCAGGACCCTCTAGAGGGAGAAGGAGTGGAGGTAGGTAGTCCAAAATACCTTCACAGGACATTCTTTAGCCTGTAGACCCATACCTGTAAGTCTCATTTTTCTAACCTAACCTTATTACAAGATAGACAAAAGTAACTAAAGTAGAATTTGACCCCTTTTTTTTATGCTGATTACAAATATAATAAGCATTTCTATCAGAAATGAATTTCAGCCCCCCCCCCTATATATGCCAATTCAGGGTTAGGTTAGGCATCTATAGGGGGGGGGGCTGATATTCATTTCCCATAGAAATGATTAGGCTATTATATTCGTAATCAGCATAAAAAAAGCATCAAATGGTGTATTCACTTTATTTCTAATCTCAATAATATGATTTGGTAGAACTTTACCAATTTGTTTACTCAGAATGTTTCCTTCAAGAGTGGCCAACCACTAAGCTATGTAGCCTATTTAATGTATCTTTCTCAGACATAAACTGTAGGTTCTTATTCTTGGATATAATATTAGCTAGGCTAGGCCTAGTTTGGATTGCCTAATGATCAGGCCTTTCCTGGCTAAGATTGGCAAACTATAATAAGCCTATAGATCCAGGAATTGTTTTTCTTACATTGCATATAGAAGCTTTAACAATAGTTACACTTACATCCTAGGCCATTTAAGTAGCAGCCAAAAAACATACTTCCCTTATAGAATCAGAATTTCATCTTGAATCCGAATTTCAATTGCATCATATGGCATTTTTTTTCATCACAAATTGAATTTTAAGTCCTTTAAACCTTCTCAAAGATGATACCTTTTCCTCTCATTTCAGATACAGTTTCTATTCTTATGTTAGCTAAGTTTCAATCTTGTTACAACTGGTTTATCCATAAATTGAATTGACTAAAATGATAGGCCAGGTTATCACTGAAACGTGATAGTTTAAAATATCAATGAAACATGAAAGGTATAGAAAAATATGCAGAAGGTAGAGCCTACAGCAAAAAGTACAAGCAGAAATCTGTCCAATTATGTGAGTTTTGCAAGATTACAAAAAAAAGAATATCTGCTTCACAACATAATAGGCCTATTGTTAAAATATTATTTGATTCCTAAAAAGAATTAAAGAAATTAAAGAATTTTAGAAATACATCAAAACCTATAATTTCCATGATCTCAACACTAGAAAATACTGCACCAGATGCCTTACTCATATTGCCTGTTAGCAAATATAGATTTAAAAACTAGAGGCTGTCATACTTGCATATTTTAGATAGGCTAGATCACATTCTAAAGTTATGTGCCGCAAATATCCTTAGCATGTTTTTTTGCACTTTTTATCTATATTTGTAATTTAATTTACTACCTTTGATTTAACATGGTAATTTTGGTACTTGTGTCTGATAGTGACACATTTTGTTCTTGATCTGTATTGAAACAAGTTTTCTGTGTCCATTTGTAGATAATCAGCTAGGCATGAGTGAGATAATGGTATCTATGCCAGAGTATTTTAATTGAATATTTAATTTATAGAGATAGTTAGGTTAAGTATTAATTATGATGCATTCAAGGCAGCCTGCTATCCATAATTCTCTGTTGTAGTTTCCATATTTTTGTTACTAAAGTATTATATTTTTGTATATTTTGCTATGACTAACTTCACTTCTTTGGTGTGGTTGCTATAACATATAAGAACTGTAATTTCTATCATCAGTTTGGAAAATTGGCTTTGATTTTATTGTTTTGGGTTTATTGTTTTAACTTATGCTCCTCTGACTAACCATGAAGATCTTTGGTTAGTAGCCTAAATTATAAATCCACTCTTAGTTTATCTGGTTATTTTGCAGGTACATAGAAAAGTTTCTCATCTTTTGATAATCATCCAATTAAGCAGAATATCCTTTGCCAACAAAAACAAGTTATTAGTATATATAATAAAATAAGTTAAAGATACTTACTTATTTGCAAGAATTCCATGCAAAGATACCCCAAAATATCACAATTTTTCTGCTGCTTTTGCTGCCATCATTAATACATTTCCCAACTACTATTATTCACTAATCAAAATCTTGTAACTTTCTTCAAAGGCATTTAATTTTGATCTGTTTCACAGCAAAAATGTCATAAATAGGTTATGATCCAATGGTAAACCAAGTAGGAACTGAAAGTATTGTTTGGTTGCACTGGGAACTTCCCATTCAGTGTGCTATGATGTGTGTCATTTTTAAAGAACATTTTTGCTACTGTTTGTATATATGTTACCATGAATGTCTGAAATCTGGTTAATGTTGACTTTCACCAGTGAATGTTGAAATTTTTTTCTGCCTTGATTCAGTTACCTTTGCAAGTTGGCTTTTTCAGTCTTATGCAAGCTATGATGGTAAAAGTTAGGTTTGGTTAAATTTGATTATAAATATCAGAAATGGGTTGAAAACCCAGCCCAACCAAATCTAACCTAACCTGTCATCATCAGACCTTGCATTAAACTGAAAAAGTTGACTGACAACACCAATTAAATACATGGAGTAAAAAAAGTATTTGGACATTCACCAGCAAATGTTAACATTCACAAATTTTGGACATTCACAGCAACATATAAGCTTATGCTTTGATACACTTTGGAAGATTCTAATAAGAGTGCAATAATGTAATTACAACCTGTAGAAAGCAGACATTGTGACATACAATTTATCTCCTGTGGTAAATGTGTGAAGTTTTAAATAGTGATAATAGACATTTGGATGTCAAATTTCATATCTTGACAATTTGTTAGATAACAAGGACTGAAAAATCTAGACCAGAAAAAGACTTATTGTGGGCTAGCTGAAAAGGGCATCTAGTAACCTGCATTTTGCTAAGAATATTTCATGAAATAATCTTGTAAAACACCTGGAAAGGCCTTTGGTAAAATATGAAGACAATCAAAACAGTTATGAATGAACCATTGGCTCATGTTCTACTTACAATGCTCCTTATTACTAGTCAACATCAAGGTGCCTTACTTAAAATTTGGGGAAAAACTTAATGCCATCTTGTCAGACAAAAATGAAATAATGATTCTCTTAAGCCTGGAGTTTTCCAGGTCATGTATATCTATTTTAGTTTGCTATTGCTGCCAGAAACCCATAATGCAAGCAATTATTTGCAATAAACAAGAAAGGTAACCCTATGTAAGAAATTTTCAAACAAGGGCAAACATTTTAAAAATCTCCCATGTTCTTTCAAACAAGGGCAAACAATGCCCTTTCAGGCTAGATGTCCCCCCTCTACCCTGATGGTCAGAAATATAGCTCTATTAGGAAATGTCCAAACAAGGGCAAACATTATAAAGGTTCAGTTTGAGTCTCCCATGTTAGATAAGTTTTTTATTTCAAGAAATATCTGTCACAAGCCCCAAAGGGCTGAATTTGCATTTTGGAGTCATACCCCCCCCCTTAAAAAAAATCATAAAT
Source organism: Artemia sp. Qi Xiang Cuo (assembly GCF_049724085.1). Classification (NCBI taxonomy): domain Eukaryota; kingdom Metazoa; phylum Arthropoda; class Branchiopoda; order Anostraca; family Artemiidae; genus Artemia; species Artemia sp. Qi Xiang Cuo. The sequence goes on along the minus strand of NC_142794.1, from coordinate 23,792,169 downwards.
AAAGCAAACAATTAAAAAAAGCAAAAATAACAACAAAACTAAAAGGGAGTGAAATAAGATATATGTTAAAAAGGTTTAAAAGAGAACATATAAAAAGGAAGGGGGGGAGGGACAAAGAATCAAATAAATGTAAAAACTTGGGTATAAACAGTACCAAAAAAAAGAAAGAGGAAAACTAGCAGTTTATTTTATCAGTAATGAAGGGAAGAAAGGTTTTTTATACCTGGAGGTAAAATAATGTATGGAGAACAAGATAAAAATGGGTTTAGAAACAGTACATGACAGGTGGTGTCTGGATAGGGAGTGTCTTTTGGAGAAAATGTTTTCCATGCAAAGGTTTGTTATTGCATTTTTATGCAAAATGGAGGCACAGCATTCCTCTCCTGTGCTCAAGAGTTTCCAGCTTGGCCTTTTTTTAGAAGGAGTGGTACTGGTGCATTATATGGTTACTTCTATATACTGCTAAAGAAGTCAAGTTTGGTTAATGCTAATGAAATAAAATAAATTTGGATGAATATATATTATTTAATAAACAAATTTGGGCTATATATTGGCACATTTGGGGGTGGGGGTGGAGTAAAGCATACCATATATTAAATGCAATTTACAACACCCCCAATATTGTCAAATAAGCTTCCCATACAAGTTTAAAGTCATAATGTGCCCATTTTTACACTCTATTGTCTTGGGCAATAACCCCTTATCCTGTAAAAATTCAACTGCCTCTTTTTCTGTCTATGGCAAATCCCAAATTGTAATTTTAACATTCATATTAGATCACCTGTTTCACTCAATTCCACTCTAACAACTGTTTTAGTACCAGGTTGGGTATCAGTCTTTAGGCTAGCTTAGTCTAATAAGAGCCAAGTTTCACACAGTGTAGGTATAAAGTAATCTTCCCAAAGTTGATTATTGTATTTGGTTGAAGTTCTTCTCTGCAGTGCCAAGGAAAACTACAGTACTATAGTGAAGATCCTGCATAGGCAATTATTAAGTAAGATTTTCATTGTTTTAGTGTTTTCTTTTAGTTATTTATAGGTCTATATTCTGTGGGTTAGGGTATATCTAGGAGTTAGGACCAACAGGGGGTGGGGTAGCACACCTTGTGACCAAACTTATCTGTGGTGTTTCAAATGATGTGCCACTGTTTGTTGAGTCAATTCTTTTCCACTGGTAGTTCCAATACATCCACACTGGTAGAGGTGACTGTACACTAACTGAAAGAGTTCCTTGAGCCAACTACAAAATTATTCAGGGTTACATACTGTTAAAATATTCAAACAAATAGCATGATTATTAGTAAAATTTTAACAAATGCTATGGCAAATCAGTATTTTTTTTTAGGTGGTATAATAGAGATTTTAAAGTGATTTAACTGCTGAAGTGGTTTTTTGCTGTCCAACTATGGTGTATTTTACCTTGCATAAACACACAGCTAATCTTAAGGTTTTATTAACCTTAAAGCTGGGTTTGAGTTAGCATTACAAAACTAGAAGAAAGTTGACATCATGTTGACATTTCATTGTATTGTGTTTCACTTCTATATTTTTTTATGTGGACTTGGAACAGCATATTGAATACCATTTTTTTGCAGTATTTTCAAATAATAATAAATATAATAAAATAACCAAATAATAATAAATTGGTTAATAATAAATTAACCAAATGCCAGTTTTTTGTTTGTTATTTGATTCCAGAAAATAAACAAACTAGGCTATCATATTTTTTTTTATAAGAAGTGTCATCAATTCTCCTTCTATTTTTCATTTTGTTGGGTAATACTGTGTTCTATAGGCTCTCATGAAATAACATTATAATAACAAAAGAATAGAACCATTTTATTTCCCAGTCAACACCTTCCAGATGTAATAGTTTCTTCTATTATTTTAAATTATGGTATCTTAAATAAAACATCCTAAGGATGGATCCTGTGTCCTCCAGGTTCAGGGGTGACAGTGAATCACCTGTAGTGTCCCAAAAGGTGCTCCATGATATGTTGAGTCACTCCCTGTCCACTGATGACTTGAACAAATTCATGCTGGTAGAGGTTTCTGTTCACTAAGCAACTTCCACAAACTGATAATTCAATTTTAGAAGAAATTATGTCTTAGTCTGGTGTTTCTAGTTTTTAGAAAAGCTTTTGAGCATTTTCACAAGTTCTCTTTGAATTGTGTGATTGGGAAAGGTCAGGAATGGTATCCTCAGTATTTTGAAGCTTGTATGCTTCACATTACCTTGTTTGTCATGATATATTAGAGATAATATTCTAAGCTTACACAGATTGAGGAAACGTCATAATGGTCTTAATTTATTTTGTTGCCCTCTTCTGGACTGATTTAACAGCTACTTGGTCAGTCTCATTGATTGAGCATGCAATACACATTCTAAACTCTAGCCTTGGTTGAACTAGACTCTTGTATATTTTGATCATAACAGTTGAAGATCTGCTAGTGAATGTTCTTTTGATTAAGCTAAATCCACCTCCCAAAGGCAGGTAGATATAGCTATAGAATTGCAAAAAGAAATCACATAAGTGAAATCCTTGTACTTCATAATATTCAGAAAGCTTATGTTAATCAAGTTCTAATGTTCTTTCCATTTTTTGTCCAAAGTTTAAAATCAGTTTTAAGTAACATATTCATCCCACTACTCTCACTATTTGACAAAGATTTCATTCTATTGACCAGGCTAAGAATACACATATTTGTTTATGATAGACAATGAATGAGTGTATTAATAAATTATTGTAAGAATAGATCTGGTGCTATTAGGGGGAGGGGAAGGGGAGGTAGTTACATCTATCACAGTAGTAACAATTATGTTTGAAAATTTTGATGACTTGGGAATTGAATGCCACCACTCTTTTGTTACGTAATTGGGATGGAGGAGGAATGCACATGGTTGTGTTTGCCTCAGGTGCCTTTGTGCTTTAGTGAGCTGTAGTAGCAGTAGCTCTTTTCTTGTTATAGCATTTGCTTTGAAAGAGCCTATAGAACTGGGTGTTTCCATTTACTGCTGGAATTTATAATTTCATGTCAACAAGAAAAATAAAGGACGTTTTTTTCTGTTGTCAAAAGTTGAAGATTTTACAAAGTTGAAGATTAACATCATAAATTGAAGATTTTACAAATCAAAGACCCCCTATGCTGTCAGAGAATCAAATAAAATGGCAAAATTTCTGCATCATTTTAACAGAGATGCTAATTCACACAAGGCTTAATTTCCCACCTAAAAGAAAAATGAAGCCTACCATTTAACATTTCAAAAAAATATATCTGGCTAATAATATAAAAATTTTGTACTTTTTCTCAATGGAATTTTTAAAGCTGTTGGTAATGACCCTATTTCTTGTATGCTTGGCTTTTATTTTGATTTCGAGAAGTAGTAGCAGTAGCTCTTTTGTTATTATAGCATTTACTTCATCCTCATACTTCATCACATACTCACTACATATTCACTACATACTTCATCCCAGCACAGCAACATTTTAAGAAACTTAAAATAAATTTCTTGTAAATTATTATCTCGATTTATCAGTAGTTGTAACAAACCAATCGGTCTCAAAATCCTCCTCAGGGCCATACTGTGGTGTTTATTTTGCGGATGGTGAAGTTTTCCCCACAGTAGAGTGCAGACAGTCTGTTATCATAGTAATATCCTTTCTTGTTTTAGTTTAAAGCTTTTTCAAATACGCAATGCATAGAACTCCTCCAAAAAGTCCCCCCAGATCCCACCCCAAATACCAGTGAAAATGATACCCATCTTGGCTGGTCAAGCTCATTATCACAAAGTTCACATGATAGCTTCAATTCTGAGAATAGGACAATGATCAGTGTAGGGGCTAATGTCACTATAAATGATGATAATGGGTTTCAAGAGGCCCTTTCTAGAAGATCTAAAAAATCTCCCCAATCAAAAGCATTTCCCCTCTCCCCACCCAAGATCC
>NC_142794.1:23750414-23787723 GCF_049724085.1 Artemia sp. Qi Xiang Cuo | reverse complement strand
AAACATTTATATTTTTAAATAAAAGTTCAAATAGGGATAAAATCCTTTTAATAGACAGTGATGACAGAAATTCACAAAAAATACCAGATATTTCGGTCACATATACAGTGACCGTCATCAGTAGTAACTACTGATGACGGTCACTGTATATGTGACCGAAATATCTGGTATTTTTGTGAATTTCTATCATCACTGTCTATTAAAAGGATTTTATCCCTATTTGAACTTTTATTTATCGTCATGGAAAGGCAGTGTGGTCTCCGAAATTATCTAAATTTATATTTTTTCAGTAAAGTGCAAATACCAAACCTAATCATCGCTATCAAAATCCAAAACCTAATCATCATCGCTATCATTTTCAATTTGTTTGGTTCTATCTCGGCTTATCTTTCGTCATTATAAAGTACGTATCGCCGAACCTTTTTTTTTTTTTTTAACAAAGGTATGGTAGGCATTGATGACCTAATTCATGTCAAATTCCCAACCCCAATCATCATCGATATCATTTTCAATTTTGACACGTTTGGATTCTCGCTGTCCAGGTTGATTTTCACTACTCGCTGACATGTTCGGTGTCGCATGTCTTCTAACCGTGTGTGTCTTTGCTCTTCATTTTCATTTTTTGACTTGCTCACAAGTTCGGTGCTCGCATGTCTTCTAACCGCGTGGTTTGGCTCTTCATTTTCAATTTTGACACGCCGCCGCTGTTCTTATAACCGCGTGTGTATTTGATCTTCATTTTCATTTTTGACTTGCTCACATGCTCGGTGTCACATATCTTCTAACCGCGTGTGTCTTTGCTCTTTCATTTTTGACACGCCGCCGCTTTTCTTCTAACCGTGTGTGTCTTTGCTCTTTACTTTCTGTTCTTATAACCGCGTGTGTATTTGCTCTTCATTTTCATTTTTGACTTGCTCACATGCTCGGTGTCGCATATCTTCTAACTGCGTGTGTCTTTGCTCTTTTATTTTTGACACGCCGCCACTTTTCTTCTAACCGTGTGCGTCTTTGCTCTTCATTTTCATTTTTAACGTGATCTAATGTCGTTTTCGCATATCTTCTAACCGCCCCTGCCTTTGCTCTTCATTTTAATTTTTGAAACGTTTTTGGATTTTGATTACTTTAGAAAATTTAGCAATGGCCTTTACTTTAGCGGTCCGTATTGGTGGTCCAGGTTGCTGAATTTCACTCTTATCACGTTTGATAGTTCAGGTGTTGATTCCAAAGAATCATCATTGATAGTAACTGCAACTACAAATTTTTGTTTTTGGGCCTTCCAACAGATATTATATTATATAAATAACTGTTGTGTTGGAAGCTCAATAATCTTATTCATGCTATGCATGACATCATGTAAGAAAATGCTTATAAGATGCCATAAGAAATGCTTATATGATTTACTAACATAGTGCATGACGTCATTTGCAAAAACCTAAATTATGGCTAATAATGAATTTTCTCAGACTTCTGACCTATCTAGATCGTTTTTTTATGCGAGAATATCCCAAGACACCAATTTTCCCGAAAAAATATGGAGCCGCTTTTGAGAAAATAGGCCTACATATATACACATATACAATAATTGCTCACATATAAAGATAGTATATATATATATATATATATATATATATATATATATATATATATATTATATATATATATATATATATATATATATATATATATATATATATATAAAAAAAAAAATATATATATATATATATATATATATATATATATATATATATATATATATATATATATATGCATCTTGGAAAAGACTAGCCCATTTTTCTTATATTATTTTGAAGTGCTTAGTAGTGTATAAGAACAATTTGGCTCAAATTATTCCTACGTAGTAACCTAAAAATTTTAATATAAAGTTAAATCTCTACCTCGGCATCACAAACAGAATAAAAGAGTTCGTAAAATTACTTTTTTAGTTAATTTTCAATTGTCCTGTGTATAAGTGTGTGTTTGTTGAGAATCCTCTGTGTTTTGTAGCATGAAAGAATTATGTGTCTCAAATCATTTTGGTCACTATTTTTGTAAAAATGCATATATTTTCTGGCCTGAAAAAAATTATCTAGATAGGTCACGAGTTTGGAAAAGTTCGTTTAGAGCCTTAATTTCGGAAGAAAACTTTTCGCTTAAATGACGTCAAATTTTTCATCAGTATTGTAATGACGTCAAGCACCAATATACATTCTACTTATATGTCGTCATAAACTGCGTAATATTAAAAATCACATCATAATATATATTTCAGTGACTTTATTCATAGCATAAAACTAGCTATATCTAGGAAAATCTATCAGTCTATTTTTCAAAAGCTAGCAGTTAAATAAATATAAAAAATATGCCTAGAGGAAGGCCCAAAAAACAAAGTTTATGATGATTTATGGGAACAAGAGGAAACTTTTGTCCAACCACCTGAAACGTGTCCTCTCAGCGTGTCTATTAAACGTGTGTCTGTAAACGTGTCTATTAACTCTCATGTCCTCTTTAGCTGCCCTCTCTCAAAAAAAAAAAAAACAATAAAAATTTTGAAATAGCCATCCTGTTCAAAATAGTCTAAAGATCAAATTTCTATGCCTATGGAGATGACATAGCCCTCCAAAGCTTTGGAGAGGAATGCCGAACATAATCAAAACATACTATGTGCAAGCTAGTTGCAACTAAAACAAATTTAGTTGTGCAAGCTATGTGCGACTAAAAACAAAACTTCGGCACTTAAAAACAAACAATTATTAATTAAAAAAACTTTCCGAAAAAGAAGTTTTTTCAAAGAAAAGTAAAGAACCATATTAAAACTAAGACCAGCAGAAGTAACTTCCTATATTAATTCAAACTCAACATGACCAAAACTACTATTAAATAATAAATGAAACACAAAACGAGCAGAAAAAAACGATGATAGAAAACATAGAGATAACAGACACTACTATCGATGAATAAGTAAATCTTAAAACGAGCAAAAATTAAATTGAAGCTTCAAGTCAAACTTAAAACCAACAAAAATTACAACAAAAAGGAGTTTGGCCATCCCTTCTTAAACCATAAAAGTCTAAAGCTTATTTCGTCATTTGCACTTTACTGAAAACAAAATATATTATAAATATCTTCTTTTATATTCAGAACATCGAAAACTAAAAATCGAAACTAAAATGAAGCAAAATCTTGAATTGATGAGTTTCCAGGAATTAATATCATTATATATTAGATATTCAGTTTATTTTCACTAGTTCCTTCCAGTCATCTTGATTATTATATATGTCTTGATCATCTTGATTATCATAGTGATTTCATATTGTCGTCGACGTTTTGAAAAACAAAAGCGGTGTTCAAGATACATATAGTTTCCAATAAAATGCAAACGATGCAACAAGCTTTAAATTTTTACGGTTAGGGAAGGGGAGAAAGGGCACCAGCTAAACTCGTAGTAATTTTTGTTCGATTTATGTTTCTTTTACTCGTTTAAGATTTATTTAATATCGATTTATCAATATTAGTGTCTGTTATCTCTTTCTTTTCTATGATCTTTTTTTTCTTGCATCTGCTGGTGTTGGGTTTCATTTATTCTTTGATAGTAATTTCTGGTCATTTTGACTTTGAAATAGCATAAGAATTTATTTCTGCCGGCCTTAAGTTTAACATAGTTCTTTACTTTTCTTCGAAAACTACTTTTCTGGGGATTTTTTTAATTAATTAGAAGAACATTAATATTTTTTTTACTTAGAACTATAGTTAATTCGTTTCAATTTTGTTTGAGCACAAAATGTTTCACCAGTTTATGATATTTCCGTATACTTAGTAGTTCTGTACCCTCGTCATTCAGAAGCAAAAGGAATCCTTAAGAGCTCTTTTAAAAGATCTCTAAGAGAGGGTATCTCGTCTGTATATACAGTTCGGGTCTACTAATCAGTTTAATTTTCAGAGTGCATCAGTTGAAATAAATCTTTAGTCGGGTATCAAAAAAATAAGTCGGACGTATCTCAATAATTGTAAATTTTCAGAAGAGCAAAATAAAAACCTCAAAACTTTTTTATTTCTTCTCCAACTACCGTAAAACAAAAATGGATTGATATATATTGATTTCGCATATCGATCCCTTTCTGATTTATGGTTATTGGAGGAGATATAAAAGGCTGTGAGGTTTTATTTTGCTCTTCTGAAAATTTACAATTATGCAGATACGTCCTTTTGATACCCGACTGACGAAATATTATCAATGAAAAATTGTCTACCTTATGACATGAAGGGACTAGGAGTGTCCAAACCTCTGAGTTCCGACTGTAACCAAACCAATTAGGAACTACCAAATAACGTTTGGGTCAAGCCCAAAGAGTTTATATATACAATAGAATGCAAATCATGTGACTTTTTATGCAGTGATCTGTTATTTTTTTTTCTTGTTTTTTTTTCAAGGCCAGGAGGTTTCAAGGCAATCATTACAAAAGGCTTGTTTACTGCTAAAATTTGAAATATTCACACGTCTTAAAATGGTAAAATACCGTTATGTTATAGGGTTCATTGGCACCATTGGGGGGGGAGGGTATGCAAGAGCAGGCAGTTACCCATTAATAATTAGGAAAATATTATAATTCATTAAGTAAATCTAAAAATGTTAATAGGTGAGGAACTGGTTTATGTGTTGCCAGGCTTATTTTTTTGTTAAAACATATAACTGGACTAGGAAGAGAGATACATTTTAAATTAACTTTTTATTAAATTAATGCTAATACAGCAAAAACTACAATAGTACAGTTCTTGTTTGAAGTTTGATGAGGTATGGTAAGAGTACAAGGACAGGTACATGTCATGCATGGCGGCCGAAAAGAACAAGCAGGACTGCCAGCTTAATTTTATGTTTGTTTGATGTGTATGCATTACTGATTATGTACAATGTGATGTTTTTGAAATAAACCAAGTAGCATCTTTTCTAAATAGTAGCTTTTCTTCTTTACCAATTGACGAAAAACATGCCTCTAAAAACTTAGGGTAGTCTTCACGCTATCTTTGACTTTTTACTTGTATTGTATCCATTATAAAATAATATTTCAAAATCAATTTTCAGACAACTTAAAAACATGTTTAGGCTTGTACTTCTGCACATTTCTGTTTGAGGGCCCCTGAAAATCCCCCCCCCCCCCCTTCCTTTAAGTGTATTTCAGGTCCCCTGGTTGTGGACCCCCTTTTGCCCCTCTCATTCCAATGAAAATGTTTGAATTATGCCAATCATAAGATGAAAGAATTCGAACAGAAAACCTTGCCAGTATTTCTAAGGTATGAACAAAACAATCTCTGAAGAGTCTAGTGCCAAATGAATCAACTTACATATAATGCAATTTTAAATATTAAAGATTGAAGTCTCCCAAGACCTAAAACAAAATTACACCTGTGATTTTGCTTCACTTCAGTGCATTGCTTTACTTTGCAAATCAGCATTATCCGTCATTGTATGTTTACATAATCACTTGAAATTCATCTTAATCTGCATGTGTAAATCTACCTAAAAGGCCAGCTGCAGCAAATTTCTCCTGTACAAAGGTTTTCAATGTTAAACAAGTCCAAATATTATATGGCCAACCCAAAATAGGATTTTCATGCGATCAAAGCTTGAGCAATTCAAATTTTACTCAGGATCTGAATGAAATTCATAGAAAAAAGCAGTCAGTTCTGTTTTTTGATGACCTTTGTGTGCAACCAAACTTTCGAATTCGTATGTCTTAAGACACTAGAAACAACTTTCCATCCAATTGCTATGTTTTGACCTAGACCTAAATGGTAAAATTGGGTATTTTACCATAATTTTGTGGATCCTTTTTGAGCCCAGGGAAATAAAAATCATTAAAAATTTTCAATAAAAGTTGAAAAAACCATAGACTAGGAAAAATAATGCTCAACTGGTCTCGTGACTACAGGCAACTCTAAAACACTAATTTTACCCTATATTCCCTAGGGAGTACATTATTTTACCCAATTTTACTTACGGGGTTATTATTTTATGATCATTTTACAACATTATTCTAACCTAATCAATAAACTTCTCAAGGGAAGTGATGATTCCTTTTGATATTTCAAAAATATTTCAGTGTTGGTGCTGTTTCAGTTTTCAGCATTTTCAGTCAAGGATAGTTGGTCCTCAAAAACAAAACCAAAATACAATACCTTCATCAAGCAATTTATCTAGTTCATCTTCAGAAATATCCAAATCAAATTTCCCTCCATTCTCATGAGCAGCTTCATTTTCACCATCGCCAGCCTCATCTACAATCTCATCAACAAGAGAAAACTTCATTTCTTCACCATAATCACTCATCTTTCAAAAAAAAGCCACAATTCTTATGAACTAATTTAGAGCAACATCAAGAAGAAAGTGGCATTGAAATAGTAGAACTGGTCCTTTTCCAGAAGTTGATTTGTCTATTTTGAAGTTAAATTACTTGTATGAAGAAGATACTTTCTCACTTAAGACTGAAATTACTCAAAATTCAGACAAGATGAAAAAGTATCCTAAACATGCAAGATCAGCTAGTTCAATACCTGTTTCTTATATTTCTGAAAGAAAAATCAAGTGTCAACATCTAACTTTTCAATGCAAACCACGGTAAAAGAAAAACACAACTGATTTAACTTTTAGGGTTTAGAGAAATTTGGGGTTTTTGAGTAAAATATAAATAAAGAAAGCGAAACTGAAACAGAGCTTTCTTAACATTTGTAGCTCTTAGCTGAAGCACTTGCTAATCATACATAACTTTTATTGGATTTTGTACAGACCAGATTGTTTTGAGCATATGCGGTATTTAATATCGACTTATTATATAATAAATTGACTTATTTAATTTTTTTATTTAATTGACGTTAATATTAATTGACGTTAATTTAATTTAATTGACGTTAATTTAATTGACGTAATAAAATAAATTAAATATTTATTTTATTTAATTGACGTTATTTAATAAATTGACTTATTACTTGATAAAAGTAGACTATTTGTGAATGTTGTTTGTCTGTAAGCCCTTGAGTGTAAGCCCTAGGTAAAAATTCATTATAAATATAAAAAGGAAAAGAACAAGAAAAATTTATAAGGAAAAACTACTAAACAAAGAAAATTATCATAGGCAGACATAAATAGCCTACATTTATTTCCATTTACATGATCCTTGAAATGGGGAGAAGTATCAATGGGTTCTAGTAAGAGAGGGAGGGGTGAAAACGTTGAAAGGCAATTTTTTTAAAGAGAAACGTCTTTTGAAGTTTTAGATGTTCAAAGGTTGAAACGTAAGTAGGAGAGGGAGTACAGGGGGATATTTGCTGGGAAAAAAGGTCAGAACATTAAGGAAGTGTATGTAACACCATTTTCTAGGAATCAATATCAGGGGGTAGAAAACTTTCCAATATTCTGGGCGAGGGGATATCCCAATTCCTTACCATTAGAGTAGGCTTTGAAACAACCACTAGATTTTGTATTTAAAATATTGTTATTTTCATAGATAAATCTGATACTCAGAATTGCCAGCTTAAGTGCATGTGTACAATTTTAGAACTTTTTTTTATAAAATAATGGATTGGAGGAATGTCCACTAAGAATACCCCTTAAATATTACTTTTAAAATTAGTATAATTATGAAAGAGATACTTTTTCAACAAACACTGAGTGAAACTTGACTTTATAGGATATTTAAAATGTGAAAAGAATACCATAGAAAAAAAACAAGGCCTTAAATTGAATGAACAGAAACAAAGTTTGGAAATTTCACAAATTTGAATTGAAAAGCATTCTTAATTCATCAATAGATTATACTCATTGTAAACTAAGATATTAGATATCAAAAAAGTAGTTAGTCAAGTAGACAATTGCAAAACATACAAATGTTCATTATGTTTCAGGGCAGTTTCCCAAGCCACTCAAATGCTTTATTAATTTTGTGTACCATGTAGGCTGACTGAACTCTAACTATATTTCAGACAAGAGTCCTATTTCTAAACCCTGACCATAACTCTTACTCTGTTCTTTAGTGATCCAAATTGAGGTCTATTAAATTTTTAGCCACTATAAAACAATTAAAACAACACTGGAGTCCAAGTTATTTGCTACTAGTATTAAAACGAGCATAAAGGACTGATTTCGGAATTTGTTCGGTAACTACCAACAACTACAAACTTCATAATACACATTTGACATGTCAAGACTTGTGATAGTTCAGTTTATGCAATAAATTTTATCTTATCCGCCATGTTTAATTTATTATGAGCAGGTGGTTTATTCACTCTAATAAAGTGGGAGTCTTAAGCAGTTTTAATAAAACAATGGGTTATGTCCACAGCTCGTTTTAATTTGTATAAATTACATATTTTGCCACATAATAAATATCATGCAATTACTCCGAGATGATCTAAGACCTTTTGGTATTACTAGCCCACAAAGCAATCAAAGTAACCAAGATAAACTCAGAATAACATGCTAAGACTGGCGTCTCTATTTCAGCATACAAAATAATGTGTTGTACTAGCAGAGTGGTTGGTGTGCTGGATTTGGAATCCTTTGTCCAAAGGGCTAAGGTTCAAATCCTAGTGTATCCAATTATTTGGTTTGGGACAGGGGTCAGTGGCATGACTCCGAAAGCTCAGCCAGAGCCTAAATGGGTACCGGGAGAAATCTGGTGAAGGTAAGCAGGAAGGGTATGTGAACACAAGATGACTGGCCCCCATCCCCCTATTGCACTTCCTGGCTGAAGGGCCTTGAGACGGAGATCGGCACCGCTGGTTTGGACTTTAAATACCTAGTCCCATATCCTTTACCTACCTTTACCATGCAAAATAATTCTGTCACTAGAGGACACTGGCCTTATTGCTGATGACAAATATGAATTCTACAGTCATGTTCAATATTTTTTCTCTTGTGCAAAATCTATTCTTGGGTTTCTTAAAGCATATTATAAAAAACAGAAAACGAAATATATTCATAAAGCTAAATAATGCTTTAAAGGCAGTTTTCTCAAGATTCTCAGAAACACTTTCCTGTTCAGTTGCACATCTTGAAACCTGCTAGAAAGCAAAGAAGATGCTTGGAGCAAAGAAACTAGTAGAATATGTCTGCTGTGGCTGTCTAACTTGTGAAAAAGGAATTGGCCCTCTTCATTTGTACCCCAAAACTTTCTTTCACAAATGGAGCTACATTCTTCATCCTCTTTCCAAATTACACAACCCAAATGAAAAGTTATTCCTGTCTAGCTTCATCCACAGAAACACATGAAAAGTTATTCCAGGTCTGCTTTCAAAGCCCAGGTCTGCTTTGGTGAGACCCTATCTTAAGTTGGCACTGACCCAAAAAAACTGCTACTTGAAAACATTAAAAAACAGACTACCAAACATAATACACCTCTAGCAATTCACAAAGGCATGATATGACAATTTTGTTTCTGGATTAATAGCCTAATCCCTTAAACTCAGCAGGGTCCATTAATTTGCTTGATTGGTTTTCCAGCATCTTGTTTAGATCCTAAATAAAGGAGGTATCTAGAATTAGATCATATTTTTTCTGTTACTTGTTCATATTACCTCTTCACACTCAAAGAAATGGTTAGAGAGTAGAACTTGACATAAAATTGTTTTTAATATATATTAAATCTTAAAGAAAGTCTTCATTATGCAAATAGCTAATGAAGCAAAGCTTTAAATCTATGTTTCAGTATCTTTGCTCTGTTGTAAAAATAAAAATTGTTGATTTTTTTTTCTTGAAGTTGTTCATATTACCTCTTCAAACTCAAAAATAAATGGTTACAAAAAATAACTTATGACATCAAACAGTATTTAATATATATATCTTAAATGTTAAAGACAGTCTTCATTATGCAAATAGTCATACCAGCAAAACTTCAAATCTATGTTTCAGTATCTTTGCTCTGCTGTAAAAATGTAAATTGTTGCTGATATTTTTTCAATGTTGTTCATATTACATCATCAAACTCAAAAATAAATGGTTATCAAAAAGAACTTATGATATCAAACAGTTTTTAATATATCTTAAATGTTAAAAACATTCTTCATCATGCAAATAGCTACACCACAACAACCCCAAAATACATATTTCAGTTTCTTTGCTCGGTTGTAAAATGTACATCATTCAACATAATGTCTTTAGATTAACAAAAGCTAATTTGAGCTCTATCAGCCTTGCCAATATTTTGAGATAATTTAAGGTAACGCAATTCAATTTTCTATTCAACATTCTTTCTAAATATAAAATTTTTCACCATGAAAATGATTCTTCTTTAAAAGAAATTTTGTAAAACTACAGTACCTGTAAAGCTCTTTGTAAGGTTGTATTCATGCATCTATAAATGGTTTTATTGACCCTTCTTTTAGTTGGCATAATAAACAAAGCACCTTTGTACATTTTTGTAAACCATATTACATTTGGCTTCTAATAGTCAGATCAAAAACTACTTTGTATATATCTCTAACTGGAAGTTAGCAATACAACTAGTGCTTTGATTCCAGAACATTCTGGAATCAAAATAAAAGGCAAGGTGACAAGAAATAGAGTGGTTTCAACAGCTTTAAAATTCCATCAAGAAAAAGTTCAAACATTTTACATTATTAGTCAGAGAGAAACTTTTTATTGAAACATTGAAAGATGGGCTACATCAAATATAAGGGCCATTCTTTTGCACTAAGATCTTATATCTAAGATCTCACATCTTTCTGCAAAGATTTTCATTCTTTTCACTCATCTTTGTTCTAAGATCTTACAGCTCACTGATGTTAGCAAAAAATTTAAAGGACGCCGTCTTTCTGCCACATAGAACAATGTCATCATTGTTCTATGTGGCAGAAAGATGGCGTCCTTTAAATTTTTTGCTAACATCAGTTTGATGATATACTTTGATGATATACTCATCATTGTTCTTAGACTGCTGATCAGAGCAGAATGATGAAAGACGTTTGCAAAAGAACATTATAAGATGTAAGATCTTAATGCTAAGATTTCACTTTTAAGCATTCTTTGTCAAAAGATATAAGATCATAGAACAAAGATGAGTAAAAGAACGGCCCTATTGTTCTTAGACTGCTGATCAGAGCAGAATGATGAAAGATGTTTGCAAAAGAACGCTATAAGATGTGAGATTTTAGTGCTAATATTTCACTTTTAAGCATTCTTTGTCAAAAGATGTAAGATCTTAGCACAAAGATGAGTAAAAGAATGGCCCTATTGTTCTTAGACTGCTGATCAGAGCAGAATGATGAAAGACGTTTGCAAAAGAATGAGCAAAAGAATGCCCCTATATTTTTCTTGTAAGTTGCATATTAAGCAACGTTTGAAATGACATCTCTGCTGACGTGATAAGGAACTTCGCCATTTTATTTGATTCTCTGTCAGTACAGCAGGTGTTTGATTTGTAATATCTTGAATTTATGGTGACTTTTGACAGCAGAAAAAAAGTCCTTTATTTTTCTTGTTGACATAGAAATTGTAAATTCCAGCAGCAAATGGTAACAATGTGTTCTATAAGCTCTTTCACAGTACATTTCTTTTTTTGGTTAACAACAGCTAGGCTTGTTAGAAACGCTTTTTAGCTATTGTACTTTTGCTTTACTCTGTGGGTTAATAACCCATTGGATTATTTGCCTGTCATTTATGAGATATTTTTAGATATATTTCAGTATATGTTTCGACGAGAGAAGTTGAAACATAAGATTATAGAGACTCAATCATATACTCTGTTCGCAGATATAGTTGGATACGCTCTTGGCTGATAGTAAGATTTTGTGGTGTTTGAAGCATTTTAACAGTTTACAAAGCAAGGTATGTTGTGCAGACGTCAGCATATTACATTCAAATAGGCAATGGTCAATTGTTTCATTATTCATATTACAATGCCTGCAGCAAAGAGGGGACAGGGGAATTGAACCACTTGAATTAGGAAACATATACAAGAATGTAAGAAAATTTAGTCCATTTGTTCCAGAACGAATTCTATGATAAATTTTAGAAAAATACTTATTGGGAAAGGGGGAAAGGCTAGGATTATTCTTATTAAAATTAGTATCTGATAGTCTCCATCGGTAAATATCTCTAATGGGGATTGGTCTCCCACTTGGCTGGTCAATATTTATAGCATTTTTTGCTATTTCATCAACCTGATGATTACCACTTATGCCAGAGTGGCTAGGAATATACTGAAAATAAGTTCTTATGCCACTTGAAGCAAGATTATCTATAATACTGAGACAATGATAAGTGTCAATGTCCTAAGTTGAACATTGACACTTATTACTGTGGAGCTGAGGCCAGCAACTCAAGGCTTGATAAAGAGTCGGAATATACAATAATATTATTTGAATTAGCAATTAAAGGTTGGTTTTCTATAAGGTGTTCTAATGCCATGATTATGGCATTTAATTCAGCAGACATTATAGATACATTATTATATAATCTCTCGCCCATTGCAATTTCCAGGTGAGGAAGGAAAGCACCACTTGCTACCTTCTCATTCATTTTTGAATGAGAAGCCATCAACAAATATTTGGAAGTGATTTTTATAAGTAATTGTATTAAGTTCAGCAAATTTTTTCTGGACAAAAGCAATGGGGTTCTTGCAGTTAAACCTTTATTCTGTTTTCAGTAATCAGTATTTGTTATGGGGACTGACCAATTCAATAGAGGAGATTCGGGGAAAGTAGGTGCCTTAGACATTGCGAGGATAAGGTACTTCATCTGAATATTGGCATACTCATCTGCAATGCTTCTATACATGGCTGGATTTCTTAACCAATTATGTAGAGTGTGTGAGCGATTTGATTCAATTTTTGTAAGATATTTTATCAAAAGAAATCTACGTCTCTCCCTTATTGTTGTTAAGCCACTCTCCATGAGCAGAAACTTGGTGCTTGTGGGTTTCCTAAGACCAAGTTACACGATTGAAATTCTTGGGTACTCCAAAGAAATCTAACTTCTCGCTCTCATGACAACGCATGCATACATTTCCAATAGTGTTACCACTTGCACTCGTTTCATAGTTCAGGTATTTCTCCATGTCAGCATTCAACACGACGATGATTTTATCATGTGCACATACTTTCGTCAAATAATTCATCTTCACTTTTCTACAGAGATAAATTGTGTGTTTATCTTCCACTGCATAAAAAATACTGATTTAATGCATCCAATAAACTAGGTAGTGTCGATAACCTACCATAGAGTACCAGTGGGAAAGCCCTGTCATGTCTATGAACAAGCACAGATTACGATATTAGAGCTGTAAGTATATGTCATATCATTTTAGATTTAAGAAAATTTAGAATTAAAGTGAAACTTTTTATCATCATGGAAAATAATCACAATCATAGTATAGCTTTTCCCATCTTCTACGGAAAAATTTTGAATTGAACATTAAATTTTTTATGTCTTGGGACTTTTCTTTTTCAGGGAAAATATTTGCAACAGAACTTTAAATTTTTCATCTCTTTGAGAAAAGTCGGAACTGAATTTAAGAAAATTTAGAATTAAAGTGAAACTTTTTATCTTCATAGAAAATAATTACAATCATACTATAACTTTTCCTATCTTCTATGGAAAAAAAATTAGAACTGAACTTTAAATTTTTTATATCTTGGTGAGCTTAAAACTTATGTGGAAGCTTTTCATTTTCTCAGGAAAATTAGAATTTAATTATATTATTTGGTAAAATTCAGAAGAGAACTTGAACTTTTATATATTCTATTAGATATGTGTTACTTATTATAAATTTTTTCATCTCTTTGAGAAAAATATGAACTCAAGTAGAAATTTTTTATATTATTTGAGAAAATAGAATTAATCTTCTGAACGTACGCGCGCGTACGTAGGCTAACCTAACCTAACTTAACCTAGCATAACTTAATCTAGCCTAACTTAACTTAACCTAACCTAACCTAACATAACTTAATCTAGCCTAACCTAACTTAAACATGGAGAGATGTTTACTAGCTAACCTAACCTAACCCGCGGCCCTGGGGGAGGGGGGAGGGCTCCGGGACCCCTTCCCTCATTTTTTAAAATAATTTTTGAATTTTTTAACATGGTATGTTTTAAACTTTTTTACGTATCTTAAAATGACATGAAATATTCTTATGGATTTACCAATCGTACTCTGTGATTTTTCATAAACATCATACGGCTTTCCCTCTGGTGCGCTATGGTAGGTCATTGACACTACCTAGTTTATTGTGTGTATTAAATCAGTATTTTTTACGCAGTGAAAGAATAAACACGCAATTCATATGTGTAGAGAATTGAAGATGAATTATTTAATGAAATTATGTGCACATGAAAATATCATCGTCGTTTTTAATGCAGACAAGGAGAAATACCTGAACTTTGAAATGAGTGCAAGTGGTAACACAATTGGAAATGTATGCATGGGTTGTCATGACAGCGAGAAGTTAGATTTCTTTGGAGTACCCAAGAATTTCACTCGTGTAAACGGTCGAGATGCGAGGGTAACATTACCAGAGAAATTAGTGCTCAAAGAGAATGCAAACTTAAAAATAATTGTCAATGATCGAGGACAGCTCCTTGCTACTGTTGCTGGTAACACATTACCTGTTGATACATCCTATCATCATATTTCCGGTATTAGCATTTTAAAGAGAAAAAGAAGAAGACAAGCCTACTCCTGCAATAAAGTCATTAATCATATCTTATCAATATGCTAAAACTGCTATCTATGTAAAAATAATGTGAAAATAGACAGTGAAACTGCAGGCAAAAAAAAAAGGACATTAGCAGACAATATCATCAATGAATATAGAGATGAATTGACTGAAAGTGAAGCGCAAGTTACTAGTAATGTATAATAGTGTATTTAAAGTATTTTTATATTAATATTCTACATGTCGCTATTTCATTAAAATATCATTTTCATGATTTTGTCAAGTGCTCAATATTTTTAGGGTATGCTATAACATAAAATTTTAAGAAGATTAATTATATTTTATCAAATAATATCAAAAATTTCCACTTGAGTCCAGATTTTTCTCAAAGAGATGAAAAAAATTATAATAAGTTACAAATTTTTCATAGAAGATAGAAAAGTTCAAGTTCTCTTCTGAATTTTACCAAAGAACATAATTAAATTCTAATTTCTGCAGAGAAAATAAAAAGCTTCCACATCAGTTTTAAGCTCACCAAGACATAAAAAATTTAAAGTTCAGTTCTAAATTTTTTTTCATAGAAGATAGGAAAAGTTATAGTATGATTGTAATTATTTTCTATGAAGATAAAAAGTTTCACTTTAATTCTAAATTTTCTTAAATTCAGTTCCGACTTTTCTCAAAGAGATGAAAAATTTAAAGTTCTGTTCCAAATATTGTCCCTGAAAGACAAAGGTCCCAATACATAAAAAATTTAATGTTCAATTAAAAATTTTTCCGTAGAAGATGAGAAAAGTTATACTATGATTGTGATTATTTTCCATGATGATAAAAAATTTAACTTTAATTCTAAATTTTCTTAAATCTAAAATGATATGACATATACTTACGGCTCTAATATCGTACTCTGTGCTTGTTCATAGACATGACAGGGCTTTCCCACTGGTACTCTATGGTAGGTTATCGACACTACCTAGTTGATTGGATGCATTAAATCAGTATTTTTTTTGCAGTGAAAGGATAAACACACAGTTTATCTCTGTAGGAAAGTGAAGATGAATTATTTGACGAAAGTATGTGCACATGATAAAATCATCGTCGTGTTGAATGCTGACATGGAGAAATACCTGAACTATGAAACGAGTGCAAGTGGTAACACTATTGGAAATGTATGCATGCGTTGTCATGAGAGCGAGAAGTTAGATTTCTTTGGAGTACCCAAGAATTTCAATCGTGTAAACGGTGGATATGCGAGGGTAACATTACCAGAGAAATTAATACTCAAAGAGAATTCAAACTTAAAAATAATGATTGATGAAGAGGGACACTAATAATGTATAATAGTGTATTTAACGTATTTTTACATTAATATTATACATGTTGTTATTTAATTAAAAATATCTTATTCATAATTTTGTTAATTGTTCATTATTTTTATGGTATGTTGGAACACCAAACGTTCAGAATATCTATTAAAAAGGTCAGTGATTTCAGAACAAAAATTTTAGAGATAATGATACTTCTAGAAGGCTCGATTTCTCATAGAAGATAGAAAAGTTCAAGTTCTCTTCTGAATTTTAACAAGGAACATAGTTCAATTCTAATTTCACCATAGAAAATAAAAAGCTTCCACTTCAGTTTTAAGTTCACCAAGACATAAAAAATTTAAAACTCACTTCTTAATTTTTCCGTAGAAGATAGGAAAAGCTATACTATGATTGTGATTATTTCCATGAGGATAAAAAGTTTCACTTTTTTTCAAAATTTTCTTAAATTCAATTCCGACCTTTCTCAAAGAGTCAAATTTAAAGTTCTGTTCCAAATATTTTCCCGGAAGAAGAAAGGGCCCAAGACATAAAAAATTTAAAGTTCACTTCTAAATTTCTCCGTAGAAGATAGGAAAAGTTATATCATGATTGTGATTATTTTCTATGAAGATAAAAAGTTTTATACGGAATTTCAAGGACGAATAAAAACGGATGTTGAGTTACATAATTTCGTGCATGCCCCCAAAACATGTTTGACTACTTTATAACACACCAGTTTTTTAAGAAAAATGTACATCGTGAAAACACCTATGAGGGACTAAGAATCCTAACTCTGAAAAGTCCAAAAAGCAAACTACAAATCCAAAATCGTAATTTTCTGACAGCACATACCTATGAAAGGCTAAGAAACCTAGCTCAGAAAAGTCAAAAATAGCAAATTAACCATCCCAAATCATAGGTTTCAGACAACTCACACCTATGAAAGGCTATGAAATCCAGCTCAGAAAAGTCAAAAATAGCAATCCACCCATCCCAAATCATGGGTTTCAGACAACACACACCAACGAAAGACTATGAAATCTAGCTTAGAAAAGCCCGAAATAGTAATTTAAATATCCCAAATCATAAGTTTCAGACAACATTCACCTACGAAATACTAGGAAATCTTAGCTCAGAAAAATCTGAAATAGAAGACTATTCATCCTTAACTATAAGTTTCAGATATCAAACGCATACGAGAGACTATGATTCATAGCTCGTAAAAGCTTAAAAAGTACATTATACATTTTAAATCATAATATTCTTACAATACACGCCAATGAAGGGTTAAGAAACCTAGCTCAGAAAAGTCAAAAATAGCAACCCACACCCCCCAAATCATAGGTTTCAGACAGTACACACCAACGAAAGACTAAGAAATCTATCTTAGAAAAGCCCGAAATAGTAATTTACATATCTAAACATATAATTTTCTTACCACAAGCACTTCAGACAGGCTACAAGACTAAGCTATGAAATTACATAAATTAAAGAATTTTCACTCAAAAAAACTGGCGTCAGACAAACATTGTTTGTGAGGTACCCTTAATCATAACCCAGTCAAGTAATACAAGCAAATTCGACATTCCCAAATCATACTTTTGTGACAAAACACACCTCTGAAAGTCTAAGAAATCTAGCTGAGAAAAACCCGAAATAGTAATTTACATATCCCAGATCATAAGTTTCAGACAACATTCACCTATGAAAGGCTAAGAAATCTAGCTCAGAAAAGTCAAAAATAGCAAACCACTCATCCCAAATCATGGGTTTCAGACAACACACACCAACGAAAGACTATGAAATCTAGCTTAGAAAAGCCCGAAATAGTAATTTACATATCCCAAATCATAAGTTTCAGACAACATTCACCTACAAAATACTAGAAAATCTTAGCTCAGAAAAGCCTGAAATAGCAAACTATTCATCCTAAACTAGAAGTTTAAGACAACAAATGCATATGAGAGACTAAGAATCCTAGCTCTGAAAAGTCCAAAAAGCAAACTATACATTCCAAATCATAATTTTCTGACAACACACACCTATGAAAGGCTAAGAAACATAGCTAAGAAAAGTCAAAAATAGCAACCAACACATCCCAAATCATAGGTTTCAGACAACACACACCAACAAAAGACTAAGAAATCTAGCTCAGAAAAGCTCGATATAGTAATTTACATAATCCAAATCATAGGTTTCAGACAACACACACCAACGAAAGACTAAGAAATCTAGCTTAGAAAAGCCCGAAATAGTATTTTACATATCCCAAATCATAAGTTTCAGACAACACACAACTACTAAAGGCTAATAAACCTAGCTCATAAAAGCCTGAAATAGCAAACTACTCATCCCAAACTATAGGTTTCAGACAACAAACACCTATGAAAGGCTAAGAATCCTAGCTCTGAAAAGTCCAAATAGAAAACTACACATTCCCAAATCATAATTTTCTGACAACACACACCTATGAAAGGCTAAGAAATCTAGCTCAGAAAAGCCCGAAATAGTAATTTACACATCCCAAATCATAAGTTTCAGACAACACTCACCTACGAAATACTAAGAAACCTAGCTCATAGAAGCCTGAAATAGCCAACTATTCATCCCAAACTATAGGTTTCCGACAATAAACACCTATGAGGGACTAAGAACCCTAGCTCTGAAAAGTCCAAATAGCAAACTACACATTCCCAAATCATAATTTTCTGACAACACACACCTATGAAAGGCTAAGAAATCTAGCTCAGAAAAGCCCGAAATAGTAATTTACATATCCCAAATCATAAGTTTCAGACAACATTCACCTACGAAATACTAAGAAACCTAGCTCATAAAAGCCTGAAATAGCCAACTACTCATCCCAAACTGATGGTTTCAGACAATAAACCCATAAGAGGGACTAAGAATCCTATCTCTTAAAATTCCAAAAGGCAAACTACACATCCTAAATCATAATTTTCCGACCGCACACAACTTTGAAAGGGTAAGAAAACTAGCTCAGAAGAGTCAAAAATGGAAAACCACACACCCAAAATAATAGGTTTCAGACACCACACACCTACGAAAGACTAAGAAATCTGGTTATGAAAAGTCGGAAATAGCAAATTACACACCTCAAAACATAAGTTTCAGACAACACACACCTATGAAATACTAAGAAACCTTAGCTCAGAAAAGTCTGAAATAGCAAACTACTCACCCCAAACTATTGGTTTCCGACAACAAACACCTATGAGGGACTAAGAATCCTAGCTCTGAAAAGTCCAAAAAGCAAACTACAAATCCCAAATCATAATTTTCTGCCAGTACACACCTATGAAAGGCTATGAAACCTAGCTCAGAAAAGTCAAAAATAGCAAATTAACCATCCCAAATCATAGGTTTCAGACATCACACACCTATGAAAGGCTAAGAAATCCAGCTCAGAAAAGTCAAAAAATAGCAAACCACACATCCCAAATCATAGGTTTCAGACACCACACACCTATGAGGGACTAAGAACCCTAGCTCTGAAAAGTCCAAAAAGAAAACTATAAATCCCAAATCATAATTTTCTGACAGCACACACCTATGAAAGACTAAGAAATCCAACTCAGAAAAGTCAAAAATAGCAACCCATACACCTCAAATCATAAGTTTCAGACATCACACACCTATGAAATACTAAGAAACCTAAGCTCAGAAAAGCATGAAATAGCAAACTACTCATTAGTACAGGAAAATGAGCTCCAAAAAGAGGTCGACCCGAAACAAATTGCAACAGAAATGATTTTTACACCATCTTGTAGAGAAAAAAAAAATGAACAACATATTCATTTTTGTATATTCTGAGTCGACGCAAAATAACCGTTTTTTGGCTTTTAATGCTATTTTTTTCCGTTATTCGAATAAAAATCGCAATTTTCGTGGATATCGGTTTTTCTTGAACTGAAGTATGATTCTAACCCAAAATAACACGGCGAGACCGAAAACAAAGTCGGATTTAGCGTAAAGAAGCACCATACAAAAAGTAACTGTATTTTTTCGACTTTTTTAGCCTAAAAATACAATTTTCGTTACAGCCCGATTTTCTTGAATGAAAGTGTGGTTCTGACGTAGAATCACGAGCTGAGACCGAAAATAGAATTAAATTGTTCACTGAACCAGAAAAAAAATCGGAATCATTAATGAATGATATACATTTTTGTAGAAAATAATTAGGGAAAATGAATTACAAACCGAACTGGTTTTCAGTGGTCAGTAACGTAAATCACAATTAAAACACTCTTCATATACTATTTAGGGTCAACCCATAGTGTCTAATCTTCACAGTCTATTAAATAGAATCAATCCTACAAAAAATACAAAATAGAGAATCAGATTCCGACTAGTTTTACAACTTCTTCATTTGGAATGGATTAACAACTAGGGTTCTAGGTTCTCTTCATCATTGTTGCTGTCGAGTTTTGGTGAGTTGGAACACAATGTTCCCTTGCAGGTTCTGCATGCTCAAGTACAAACTAAGCCGTTTTTAAAGCACCTAAACCTCGCTGAACTACACTGTACAAGACAGGAGCACTTCACGATCTTAAGGAGCATACGCGGGGCTGGTGGGAGGTCAGTTGTTAATGGGTACAAGAAGTCATCTTTATTCTTCCATCCCCATTCCTCGGCTTTCAGTTCCGGATCAGGCCCCCGGTCCATACCTGAGATTGATAAAAACTCTATAGCTATGAAATTTGGCTGCATCAGAAGTTGGTGGCAGATGTTCTGGGTGAACAAAAGAGTTTGCCGTTGTCACTTTCTTTTCAAAAACTTCTCTGCGGAGTTTGTTCAAGTTCCCTCCTTTCGACGAACCGTATATGATCAGCAGGGCGTCTTCATCAGTGGTCTTGATTCCTTCCTTCGAAGCAGACTTCTGCATGAACACTTCAGCTGATGTTCGGAAATCATTGTCTTCTATCAGCCTCTTCAGTGCAAGACCTTTTCCCACACCGTGGATTCGCGAAGTAGAGTCACAGCCTAACAGGGCGTGAGCAAAAGGATCAGATGAGAAGTATCTTGTCCCAGCTTCTCTTTCAGGGTGTGTATGTCCCATATTCGGGGAGCTTTATTCGACTTTGGCTCAGGTGCGAAGAATAGTTTCTTGCTTGACAAGTCACAGTGGTAGCATAAGAGAACCAATAGATCGGTATCGTCCCCAACTACGGCAGTGTCGTGATACCGTGAAGAGGCAACAGCAGCTTCCACAATCGGGACATCTGCGTCACCTGATGCCTGGGAGACAGAGACACCCTTGGCACGGAGATGATCAGCCAAAGCGCAGATAAACCTGGCTTTGTTTTTCTTGCAAGATAAGAACTCTTCTTTCTTCACCTTGAGCTGCATATCTGTTGTGAAGAAGATCTCACGGCCAACTGAACGACTCCTCTGCGAGTGAGCCATAT
Organism: Artemia sp. Qi Xiang Cuo; assembly: GCF_049724085.1. Lineage (NCBI taxonomy): Eukaryota > Metazoa > Arthropoda > Branchiopoda > Anostraca > Artemiidae > Artemia > Artemia sp. Qi Xiang Cuo. Next base: position 23,766,347 of record NC_142794.1, on the reverse strand, counting down.
CTTTTATGGAAGCCCCACCATCGTAGCCATCGAAAACGATAGTGGCAGAAGGGTACTTTCCTGTCACGTAAGTTGCATAATGGTTTAGAATCTCCAGGTATCTTTGATTTTTTGTCCATGGTATCCTGTGCAGCAGAGCTCCTCCGTCTAGGATATATCGAGTGCCTTCGGGGAGGGGAAATAAATGCTTCTCAAGGTTGCACACCTGGGCTGTGGCCTTCGCAAGTTCTGGTTTGTTCGCAGTCCGGAGCATGCAGGAGCTGTCAAAAAGTGCCACTGGGTAGGAACACAGTTCGTGTTGAAAGTACTCAGTTTCCTTAAGATTGATCCTTTTCGCAATCATGATAAACCTCTGAAAAAGAAGAGTCGGGTCTAGTCGTTTGCAGTCTCCGCTTAGACTTTGCCTGGTGGTCATCTGGCTTTCCGGTTATTTTAGTAGAAAAACAAAGTAACAGACCCGCTGTCCAGACAAGGCGTCAATGACTTATAGGCCAACATCTTTGGCAGAATCAACGTTGGCAGACGGATAGGCAGTTAGACCATTTGCTATGCTTCTTAACTGAACATCTCCCTCAAATGGTGAACCCCTTTCCAGAAACTCGATAATCGTCTGCTTATCTTTGCAGTCTCTCAGTTGCATCGGCTCTGACATCTCCTTGTGCTGATCGCTTGTAACGTACAGAATTTGTGAGATAGGTTCCATCTAGAAGTTTACTGTAGAGCAGACTGGTCGTGACAAAACCCATAAGGACCTCCGAGCCTCTGTCATGCCGCTGCCGTTGGTAAGGCCACTAGAGGTTTTAAGAGAGCGCATAAGCTCCTGTTCAATGACAAGATCTGTGGAGAGTCCTGCCCAGAATCTATCAGAACGTCTTACTACATGCATACCACTCTGGAAAGCCTGGTAGACCGTAGGATGGGTATCTTGGAGCTTGTCCATTCGCTAGAGGTAAAGATGGCATGATTTCGTATAGTGGTTGTGTCCTGCAGCCGCCAGGTAAGTTAACATGTCTGAGGTAGACTTCAAATGGAGCTCCCATGACCCAGTTCGTTCTCCTTTTACAAAGTTTCGTAGAATCGCAACCATGTCCAAATACTGGAACCAAAGCTTTGATGTTCGACAGTGGACTGATGTTCTACTCGACTTTCTGGCATTACTTGAGGTCTTCGTCTAATTGATTTCTCAGTCAAATCTTGGGAATAAACTTTGAAATCTTTAAAAAACTGAGTGATGAATGTGACGATTTTCATTTTTATTGCATTACGTAGCCTTCGAAGTGTCTTATACTAGTGCCTAGTTCAGTTATTTTTACGAACAACCGATCATTTGTTGAATAACAAGTGCCGATTGATTGTCTTTACAAAAATTACCGCAACGCATATTGATGATAGTGAAACTTTTTTGTTTTGCACCAGACACCCAATCCGGCTTCATGTTCAGTCTCAGCTTGTCATTCTGCATCAGAATCATACTTCATTTCAAGAAAAACGGTCGGATACTAAAATTATATTTTTTTTTTGGAAAACGTAAAAAAAAATCGCATTAAAAGCCAAAAAACGGTCATTTTGCGTCGACTCAGAATATGCGAAAATGGATTTGTTGTTCAGTTTTGTTTTCTCTACAAGATGATGTAAGAATCATTTCTGTTGCAATTTGTTTCGGGTCAAACCTCCATTTGCCTGTACTACATCCCAAACTATAGGTTTCATACAACAAACACCTATGATGGGACTATGAATCCTAGCTCGGAAAAGTCCAAAAAGCAAACTATAAATCCCAAACTATAGGTTTCAGACAAGAAACATCTATGAGGGACTAAGAACCCTAGCTCTGAAAAGTCCAAAAAGCAAACTACACATTCCCAAATCATAATTTTCTGACAGCACACACCTATGAAAGGCTAAGAAACCTAGCTCAGAAAAGCCCGAAATAGTAATTTACATATCCCAAATCATAAGTTTCAGACAACATTCACCTACGAAATACTAAGAAACCTAATGTAAATCAAGTTCTCAGGTTAGGTTAGCCTAAAGATCAAAGAAGCCATGTTTGTTTCTTAATTCCCCTTCGTGAATCAATAATTTCCCCGCCGATTATGTAAATAAATTTCTCAGGTTAGGTTAGCCAAACAACAATGAATCCATGTTTGTTTTTTAATTCCCCTTTCGTGAATCAATACATTCCCTAGCGATTATGTAAATCAATTTCTCAGGTTAGGCTAACCAAACAACAAAGAAGCCATGTTTGTTTCTTAATTTCCCCTTCGTGAATTAATAATTCCCCCATCGATTATGCGAATCAAGTTCTCAGGTTAGGTTAGCCTAAAGATCAAAGAAACCATAATGTTTCTTAATTCCCCCTTCGTGAATCAATAATTCCCCTAGTGATTATGTAAATGAATTTCTCATGTTGGGTTATCCTAAAGATCAAAGCCATGATTGTTTCTTAATTCCCCTTTCGTAAATCAATACGTTCCCCCCCCGAGGATGTAAATAATGTTATCGAGTTAGGCTAACCCAACAATAAAGAAGACATGTTTGTTTCTTAATTCACCGGTCGTGAATCAATACATTCTCCCCCACCGATTATATAAATCAAGTTCTCAGGTTAGGTTAGCCAAACAACAAAGAAGCCATGTTTGTTTCTTAATTCCCCTTTCGTAAATCAATACATTCTCCCCCACCGATTATGTAAATCAAGTTCTCGGAAATTCACTTCCCCCTCGAGTATTAGATCAATACATTGCTCCTAGTGATTATGTATTGAAGGAAGTGTCATTGACCCGGTTCCACATTACACTCAATAGTCCATCAAAGTGAGAAAGTTTCTGTTTTTCCATTCTCACTGACAAAAACAATAAAAACATGCATAAATTACTGTTGACATCCATGAAAAACATCAAATAAATTGACCAACACACATAACCATCCAAGAAAACATCCATAAATGTGACAAAATTCCTGTTTTTTCATTCTCACTGACAACAAACCATAAAAACAGACATAAATTATGTAAAAAAAGTTGTAGGTGGCAGCAGGGGTGAGGGATGGGACTAGCACCCCCCTCTCTACTAGAGAGTTGTTCAATAGCTCATTTTAAAGATAATTAAATAGGTTAAAAAAATTTTGTAATAAAAAAAATTTATTTTTTTAAATAAAATAATTTTTCTATGAAAAACTGCATATCCCATGCTAAAAATTGATTTTATACTATTGATCAAACTGTAGCCCATAGTAAATGAAGTAATGAAATTGTATTAAAAGGCAATCATTAGAAGATTCATACACATAGCTGTTTATGAAGGGAAGGCAAAATTAACTGGAAAACAGGTTTTGCCTTTTAAGGCTATTTTCTCAGGTTATACGTTCATAACACTCCGCAATAGGCTAGGTCAGCAACTTTCTTTAAGCAGTTTTTTTGTCTTCACAGAAATGACACCACATCCAGGTTGCAGCGGTAGCTAGCAACCTAGTAAGAGACGATCACGTCAAATGTTAAGAAAATATAAAAACCAATAACTCCTAAAAAAAGAGTCAAATCAAAACAAAAAATACACCAATAGAACCGCCTTGTCTGAAACCCCTGTATAGGAAACTTTCTTTCTCTTGGCTTGAATAACAAGGGAAATATATTAGCTTGAAAATCAAGAAAAGTGGCAGCTACTACAACATTCTGCCTACAACATTCAACAATGTCTTCAGTTATCAAATATAAGAAATATTTAGGCGGACGTTGAACTAAATCAAAACAAACTATGAGCATCTGAACTTTCAAAAAGGTGACAAAAAATATTTCAAGAACAATTTATATTATTAAGTTAGATCTTTAAGAGTAAGTTGTGGGGGATTTTGAACTATCCACAAGATAATATGTGTATACTTTTAGTACTACAACTACTTTTACTGTAAATAAGACGCTTAGAGTTTAGGAAGTGTTTAGAGGGCGTTCCAATTAAACGAAAAAACTTCATACATGCAGGTTTTCAAAAAGGCATACAAGCAATATCATGGGCAGCACCACTCTATAAGAGATAAGATAAGATAACGTGTCCTATAAGCAATATCATAGGCAGCACCACTCTATAATACCTAAAAATATTCTTGAACCATTTAAAGAAGCTCGCTTCAAAATTAAAAGTTGTAGGATCCTTTCTAAGAGTAAAAAGAGATTGGAGGGCAATCAGCCCGTCTCTCAAGCTGATAAGTTTCCCAAACACAGTTAGTCGAAATTTTGAGACAACTATTTTGTTCAGCATAGTAGAACGGTTAAGCAACTATGTCATTAAGGATTTTGGGCATGTCAAACCCCGCAACTATGCCAAACTATGGATTCTTATAGAAAAAAAATAATAAAAAAAAAATATTTTTTTTGATTAAAATGACTTTGTCAATAAAAAACTGACAGAAATTCATCTAAAAAAACTTTTTCTTCAAAAAAAGCTTTTCAAGGAAAAGTAAAGAGCTCCATTAAGCGAAAAATGGACAGAATTGAAGTCAAGTAATCGTCCAAGCGTAACTGACAATCCACAGTCATTTTTTATTTTTTCAGTAAAGCCTAAGTTATGTTCTGGTCTCAAGAAGACATGGGGGTTGTCAGCCCTAGTAATGTTAATTTTCGATCGTTTTGAGTACTCACTTATCTGGTTTTGCTGCCTTCTTGTAGTTGCCTAAATATCTATTAACTAGTAATGGAGCATGTTGGACAACAAATAAAATAACGTGGCTCATTCTCTTTTGCCAGGATCCGGAAAATTTTCTCCCCTCCCTAGTACAAAAATCGAAGTTGTTTGCTCCCCCCCAAAAAAAATTCCTCTGAAGTTTTAAATGGGTCCCCAGCCGTAAGACGAAAAAGAACACAAAAATTATAGCCATACCGAACTCCAATTTTTGAAATTCTAGTTTCCAAAGAAAAATATCTTTTCTCCACCTTAATAAACTTTATTTATCAATCTGCAAGTACAAAATAGTGTAATATTAACTTTTTACTAAAATTCCACAGATTTACTCAAAAATGAATTTATTTTAAATATTTTATGTATTTGTCATTTGAAAATATACCTAATGGTTTTTCAAGAGGGGATTTTCTGTGGGGGGATATTCCACAGAAGAAATTTTCCATGGGGAAGAAAGTTTCCGGGGAGAATTTTCAACTCTGAGGAAGGGGGATTTCCCGGCATTATTTTAAAAAAAGATTAGAAACAAAATAAAAAAGGCAACTTTTTTCAGCTGAAAGTAAGGAACACCGTTGAAACAAATATAAATTATTCCGTGTGTGAAGAGGGCCTATCCTATCTCAATCCTTTTATCTTTGTACTAAAATTTGACTTTTTTCACAATTCTTTAAGATGACTTCTCAAACACAAGGACTGTTAAATTTGAATGAGAAGTATTTAAAAAAAGGCTTTAATACTTTAGCGTAAAGAACAAGGGATTGAGGAGAGAGCAGTCCCCCTCACACATATTTTTATGAGGGGACAGCCCCCCTCATAATATTTTTGTTCGTTTTCAGTATTAACGATGTTCCTTACTTTTAGTTGAAATGAACTTAAATTAATTTTAATTTTAGCTTAAAGAAGGCATGTATTTAGGATTGAGACATAACTTGAAAAAGTGGGACAACACCAAGGAGGCCACTTGCCTGAGCTTCCCAATAAGATGTGCCTGTTTAGAGCCATTATTTACGTTATTGATACACCAGGTATAGAAGAAAGCAAGCAATTAGTTCCGAAATTCCGCTTTTTGTATATAATTAATTTAAAAAAACTTTCCGAAAAATAAGTTTTTCAAAGAAAAATAAAGGCCATTTCAAACTTAAGTTCAGCAGATACAAATACCTTTTGAAAATTCAAACTCAAAATTACCAGAAGTTACTATTAAAGAATAAATGAAACCCAAAATGAATAGAAATTAAATAAACAATCATAGCAAAAACATACAACAAGTAATAATATAAATGAATAAATAGATCTGAAAGCGAGTAATGCTTAGATTGAATATGAATATTAAGCTTAAAACGAAAAAAAATATTTTCCTATCGAAGTATACATGAGTAGTGATCTATATAAAGGTCCAAACCCTATAAGGAAACCTACAAGCCTGAGGCATGGATATATGTGGAGTTTCACACCTACACACCTTACCAGGTGTAGTCACCTATTACTACGAACGGTATATGTCTTAGCAAACTGGTTTCTGAGCCAAAACCTTTCAGTGCCAAAACTTTTGATCGTCACATTACGTATTCAAAAGGTTTATTGCTTGGCTGGCTCACCAATTTTTTTTCTGCTTTCACAATTATGAATGATACAATTTCGAACCATTTCTCATTGATAGACGCAAACACACTGAACCATAAGTGAACAAATAAGTGGGATGATCTTTTTGTTCGTACCGAGAATGAAGACCAGAAATGATCTGCGATAAACTTACTGGATAATTCTATAAACTGTGCTTCAGATATACAAACCAACAAAGACAAACACTGGGACTTGCAAACACCAACCCAGACAAACAGACATAGAGAGTGTGAAACACATACAAATACGTAGATTCAGACATACAACCCGAAAAAGACATGGACTGGAATAAGCAAATACCCGCCCAGACACACAAGCAAAAAGAGTGAGAGACACATACAAATACATAGATTCACACATACAAACCGAAAAAAACAGACACTTCAGACTTACAAACCAACAAAGACAAACACTAGGAATTGCAAAAACCAACCCAGACAAACAGACAAAGAGAGTGTGAAACACATACAAATACATAGATTCAGTCATATAAACCGAGAAAGACAGGCAGTGGGACAATCAAACACCCCGCCCAAACACAAGCAAAAAGAGTGAGAGGCATATACAAATACATAGATTCAGACATACAAACCGAGAAAGACGGCCACTGGGATAAGCAAACACCTGCCCAGACACACAGAGACAAAGAGAGGGAGAAACACATACAAATACATAGATTCAGACATACAAACCAAGAAAGACATGCACTGGAATAAGCAAATACCCACCTAGACATACAGTCAAAGAGAGTGAGAGACAAATACAAATGAATAGATTCAGACATACAAACAGAGAAAGACAGGCACTTTAGACATACAAATCGACAAAGACAGTGAACAAACAAACAAACCAACAACAAAGATAGCTTTATTTCATTTTTAAGGTTAATTTAGACTAGGTTAAGTACACGCACGTAACCTAGTCTAAATTAACCTTAAAAATGAAATGAAGCTATGTGTGAATCTATGTATTTGAAAGTGTCTCTCACTCTTTTTGCTTGTGTATCTGGGCGGTTGTTTGCTTATTCCAGTGCATGTCTTTCTCAGTTTGTGTGTCTGAATCTACGTATTTATATGTGTTTCTCACTCTCTTTTCCAGTCTGTGCAGGCATATGTTTGCTTATCCCACTGCCTGTCTTTCTCAGTTTGTATTTCTGAATCTATTTATTTGTATGTGTCTCTCACTTTTTTTGCTTGTGTGTTTGGGCGGGTGTTTGCTTATTCCGGTGCATGTCTTTCTCGGTTTGTATGTCTAAATCTATGTATTTGTGTGTGTTTCACACTCTCTTTGTCTGTTTGCTGGGTTGATCTTTTCAAGTTCCAGTGTTTGTCTTTGTTGGTTTGCATATCTGATGTCTTTGTCTTTGTCGGTTTGTATGTTTAAGTCTATGTATTTGTATGTGTCTCTCACTCATTTTGCTTGTGTGTCTGGGCGGGTGTTTGCTTATTCCAGTGTATGTCTTTCTCGGTTTGTATGTCTGAATCTATGTATTTGTATATGTTTCAAACTCTCTTTGTCTGTTTGTCTGGGTATGTGATTGTAATTCCCAGTGGCTGTCTTGGTTGGTTTGCCATTCTACAGCGTCTGTCTTTCTTGTAGTTTACGTGCACTGCAATTTGTCTTTATGTGTCTCTCACCCGCTTTGCTTGTGTGCGTGGATAGGTGTTAGCTTCTCCAGTTCACAATCAACCTCGGTTTGTGTGTCTGAATATATACATGTTCGTTGTTTTTTCACTTTCTTTGATAGTGTATGGGGGCATGTGTTTGCTTATCCCAGTGCCTGTCTTTCTCGGTTTGTATTTCTGAATCATATATATTTGTGTGTGTCTCTGACTCTTTTTGCTTGTGTGTTTGGGCAGGTGTTTGCTTATCCCACTGCTTGTCTTTCTTGATTTGTATGTCTGAATCTATGTATTGGTATGTGTTTCACACTGTCTTTGTCTGTTTGTGTGGGTTGGTGTTTGTAAGTTCCCAGTGTTTGTCTTTGTAGGTTTGTATGTCTTAAGTGTCTGTCTTTCTCGGTTTGTATGTGTGAATCTATGTACTTGTATGTGTCTCTCACTCTTTTTGCTTGTGTCTTGGCAGGTGTTTGCTTATGCCAGTGCATGCCTTTCTCGGTTTCTATTTCTGAATCTATGCTTATCCCAGTGCCTGTCTTTCTCGGTTTGTATGTCTGAATATATGTATTTGTATGTGTCTCTCACTCTTTTTGCTTGTGTGTCCGGGCAGGTGCTTGCTTGTCCCACTGCCTGTCTTTCTCGGTTTGTATGTCTTAAACTATGTATTTGTATTTGTTTCACACTCTCTTTATCTGTTTGTCCGGGTTGGAGTTTGAAAGTCCCAGTGTTTGTCTTTGTTGGTTTGTATGTCTGAAGTGTCTGTCTTTCTTGGTTTTATGTGTGAATATATTTATTTGTATGTGTCTCTCACTCTTTTTGTTTGTGTTTCTTGGCGGGTGTTTGCCTATTCCAGTGCATGTCTTTCTCGGTTTGTATGTCTGAATCTATATATTTGTATGTGTTTCACACTCTCTTTGTCTGTTTGTCTAGGTGGTGTTTGCAAGTCCCAGTGTTTGTCTTTGTTGATTTGTATGTCTGATGTGTCTGTCTTTCTCGGTTTGTATGTGTGAATCTATGTATTTGTATGTGTCTCTCACTCTCTTTGTCTGTGTGTGTGTCTGGACAGGTATTTGCATATCCAAGTGCCTGTCTTTCTTGGTTTGTATGTCTGAATGTACATATTTGTATGTGTTTTTTTCCCTCTCACTTGCTTTGTTTTTGTGTCTTGGCAGAAGTTTGCTTATATCAATGCCTGTCTGTTGGTTTGTATGTCAAAATCCATATATTTTCATGTGTTTTTATCTCTCTCACTCTCTTTGCCTATGTGTCTGGGCGGGAGTTTGCTTATCTCAGTACTTATCTTCGTCGGTTTGTATGTCAGAATCTGTATATTTATATGTGTTTTTGTCTCTCTCACTTCCTTTGCTTATGTGTCTGGGCTTATCTCAATGCATTTGCTTATCTCAATGCATGTCTTTGATGGTTTGTATTTCTGAATATATATGTTTGTATGTGTGTTTATCTCTCTCACTCTCTTTGCCTATGTATTTAGGCGGATGTTTGCTTCTCCCCGTGCCTGTCTTAGTCGGTTTGTATGTCTGAATCTATGTATTTGTATGCGTTTTTGACTCTCTCACTCTCTTTGCTTGTAAATCTGGGTGGTTGTTTGCTTCTCTCAGTATCTGTCTTAGCTAACCCTAAAAATAATGGAAATATAACAAAGTAATAGATAACATATTTTTAATGAAATAATGACATATAGGATATTAATATAAATATATAGTAGATACATTATCATACATTATTAATATCAATGAACAACTTTGGACATTTTGAATCTGTCCCATAAAATAGTTCACCATGTTTTCTCTTGATACTGTAGCTATTGTCTTCTCTTAGCTCGTAATGAGTAGAATAATCATTATTCTATTTTGAGTCATGCACAATTTTTACTGGTGTGTCATCGACAGGCTCAATATGCGTTTCGTCTTTGGTATTATTTGGTACATTGACGGGTTGATCAATGATGTTAGTAACGTTGCTGGCACTTTGTTTTTCATCAATTCATCTTTATATTCCTTAGTGATATTTTCTGCGAATACCCTTTTTATTTTTTCGGCAATTTCACTGTCTATAACAACATTATTTTTACACAGGTAACAGTTCCGGCATGTAGACAAGACATGGTTAATGATATTATTAGAAGAGTAGGCCTTTCTTTTCCCGTTTGCTTTCATTCGAATGCTAACACCGGAAAGATGGCGATAAGATCTATCAACGGGTAACATGTTACCAGAACCATTAGCAAGGAGTTGTCCTCTATCATCGACGATTACTTTTATGTTGGCATTCTCTTTGAGTACTAACTTCTCTGGAAATGATACTTTCGCATATCCAGAATGTGTATAATGGGAATTCTTGAGTACTCCAAAGAAATTTAATTCCTTACTGTCATGACAACGCACGCATACGTTTCCGATAGCGGTACCACTTGTACTTGTTTCATAGTTCAAATACTTCCCCTTGTCAGCATTCAATGCTACAATAACACTAACATTGGAACACATTTTTAATTGGAGGTTATCCACATGTTCAATATGCATTTCATCTTTGCTATTATTTGGTTCATTGATTGTTTGATCAATGGTAGTTTCGTTTTCTGGCAGATTTTTTTTCATCGATTCATATTTATATTACTTAGTGATAATTTATTCTAATGCCCTTTTTATTTTTCTTGCAGTTTAAGAGTCTTTTATAACAGTATGTTTACACAGGTAACAGTTCCGGCACGCAGACAGGATATGGTTTATGGTATTAGTAGAATATGCCTGTCACCTTTTGATCTTCCGTTGAATGTTAATAGCCGAAAGCTGACGATGGGATGTAACACTGGGTAACATGTTACCATAAGCACTAGCAAGAAGAAGCCCCTCTTCATCAACTATTATTTCTATGTTGGCATTCTCTTTGAGTGCAATCATCTCCGGAGATCTCAATCACGAATATCCACCATCATAAGAGTTGAATTTTTTTGTAATCCAAAGAAATTTAATTCCTTACTGTCATGACAATGCACGCATACATTTCCGATAGCGTTACCACTTGTACTTATTTCATAATTTAAATACTTCTCCTTGTCTGCATTCAATGTTACATTAACACTATCATGTGCACACACTTTCTTTAAATGTTTCATCTTCACTTTTTTTTATAGATATTAGTTTTGTGTTTATCGTTCCACTGTGTAAAAATACTGATTTAATACATGCAATAAACTAGGTAGTGTCGATAACCGGCAAATTAAATAAGACACTATTATTAAGCACATAAGAAAAACAGGAAAAAAAACATACTTAAAAAAAAAGAAAAAAAATTAAATCAAGAGACATTTATGAGAATAGGAGAATTAACAGGAAACTTCACAAATAACTGAAAAAATACATAAACGAAGAAGAGGTTGAAAATTAGGATTAAATATATATATATATATATATATATATATATATATATATATATATATATATATATATATATATATATATATATATATATATATATATATATATATATATATATATATATATATATATATATATATATATATATATATATATACACATATATATATATATATATATATACATATATATATACATATATATATATACATATATATACATATATATACATATATATATATATATATATATATATATATATATATATATATATATATATATATATATATATATATATATATATATATATATATATATATATATATATATATATATATATATATATATATATATATATATATATATATATATATATATATATATATATATATATATATATATATATATATATATATATATATATAAAACACAAAAAAAAACAGAAAAATATATTGAATGAAAAAAAATACATATAAATTTGGATGGAATGCAAAAAAAAAAGAAAAAAGGGGGGAATACTATACTGGAAAGACCCGGTAAGAAACTGCCTTTGCAGAAAGAGATAGAGGGACATCAGGAGGGATGGAGTTCCATAGTAAAATAGATTAATAAACAGGAGACCTCTGACCTGCTGTTGATGATCGCTTAGGTAAAATGAATCTGCGGTAAGAGCTACGTTAAAAAGAAGAGTACCTACTTGAGCCTGACAGAAAGAAAACTGCTGCAGAGACGGTGGAAGTGTACCTAGAAAAGCAGAATGTGCTAAATAAAGGTAACTTTTACCCACAATACGATCCAATGGAGCTATTTCGGTATCATTATAAAGATCAGAGGAAGAGTAAAAATGAGGTAGAAGAAAAGTAGCCTTCACTACCCTATTTTGGGTTCTTTAAGTGAGCAGAGAAGAGATTTATTAGTACTACCCTAGACAGAACAGCAATAAGAAAGGTAAGGAAAAATAAAAGCATAATAAAGAGAAAGCATAACATCTGGGGGAAGAAATGAGTTAACCCTGTATAACATTGAAGATTGGCGGAGGACAAGAGAACGGGTATGAGTAATATGGGGTATAATACACACCAAGAAATTTCACTAGCGTAGCTTGCGGTATATTATCATTCCCATAAGTCAGGATGGTTCGCTCCCTTGCGTCTCTCATAGGATAAGGGGTTCTAAAATGTACAATGGCACTTTTTTGGCTGTTGACAGTCATACTATTTGAAAAGCAGAAATCTGTTACTTTATCAAGAACACCTTTAGCGAGGGAAGTGGCAGATGGTAGATCCACAGCAGCAATGACAAAGTTACCGCCGTCAGTAAAAATAATAGGGTGCAAAAGGGGATAAAGACCATTAACGAGATCATTAACGTAGATTAAAAACAAAAGTGGTCCGTGCACAGATCCCTGTGTGACACCTTTCACAATAGGCAAGGAAGAGGAAGAAGTACCATTAACCGAAACATACTGAGATCTCCCTGAGAGGTAAGACTTAAACCATTCAAGTGGGACTCCATACACTCCAAATGAAGATAATTTAGACAAAAGAACAGAGTGAACGACCATATCAAATGCCTTTGAAACGTCAAGAAATAGACCCAAAACACACAAGCCCATGTCAAGGTTAACACGGACAAACTCTGTAGCATCTGAATGTGCATGCAAGGTAGAAAAACTGGGACGAAAGCCATACTGATGGTTAGCTATGAGAGAATTTCCTGCTGTCGTAAAAGTACTAAATACAAATGAAGAGAGTCTATAATACACTACTTTTTCAACAACCTTAGAGATTACAGGAAGGAGAGAAATAGGTCTATAGTTTGAAATTAGAGATGAATCACTTTTTTCAAACAAAGGTACAACATTAGCAACCTTAAACAAATGAGGAAAAACACCAGAAGAAAGAGAGAGGCTAGTTATGTGTAAGATGGGGTTAGAAACAAACTAACCAATTGTTTTAAGAACATTACAGCTCAAACCAAAACCATCAACTGAACGGCTGCTTGAAAGCTGAGAAATAATGTTAGAAATTCTGGTATCAATGCATTGGAAAAGGAAAAATGACTTTTCTGCTAAGGGAAAACTACTTACTCTGCTGTAGGGTGGATTAGGAACTGAAGAAAGTGAGGTGAAATACGAATTGAAGGCGCTTTTTGAAGAATTTTTGTCCACGAAAGATCCATCAGCTTTCCTGTAGTGACAAGGGGGGGACTGTTTGAGTTTCTTGCGGCAAAGAGCTTAATTAACTACAGTCCAAACCTTTCGCATATTCCCTTACACTCATCAATTCGACGCGAAAAATATAGCTTTTTGGCTGCACGTACTGAAAAAGTAAGCACATTTTTATAAAGTTTATACTTCAAAAGATCATCCTGTGTCTTACTTTTACATGCAGCCTAGAACAGAGACGCCTTCATATGTGTAGCATTGATCAGACCTCTAGACATCCATGGACATTTGGGTATGGCATTCCTTGGCCTCTTTCTAAGAGGAAAAGGCTTATCCAACAGAGCTCCCATACGACACAAAAATAAATTCGTTGCACAATCAACATAATTAGCTTCAAGAACACTAGACAAATCATTGCTCTGAAGACTATTTATTAAATTAGAAATTTCTTTATCTGTGGAAGTTCTAAAAGTAAGACTCACCCTGCTCATCCACAGCAATCTCAGTTTGAGGCACAAAAAGTGAAACATAAATAGGGAAGGGATCAGAAAGATCAGTGAAAAAAAGACCAGAAGTAAACTTCAAATTAGAAGAATGAGAAATGAAAATATTGTCTATTAAAGTGGCAGAAGTTCTAGTAGGGTCAACACGAGAAGGAAAAAAAATGAAGGAAGTAGACCAGCAAAAGAAAGCACATCAAAGAGATGGTCACATTCATCACTTGATCCAATATTTTAACATATTACAATTGAAATCTCCCAAAACACAAATATGTTTTTTAGAGAAAGAGCCCACATAAGAAAGTTGATAAAGAAGATCGCAGAACAAATGTGTTGGAAAAGGAGGGGGCTTATAAAACAAACAAACAGTGTCACATGCAAACTGGCTTTTCATATCAATAACAAGAGAATATACTGTCCTACTATTTGACACTACTGATTTTCACAAGGATTCAAGGTCAAACTTTCTTCTAAACTCAATATCAGACTTTATAAATAAAGAATTACCCCCTAAGCACTTTATTACCATTCTGGGGATATAGACAGAAACATAACCATGCATATCATAGGCTGTAAAATTTTCACCATTAGATAACCATGTTTATGTTAAACCTATTAAATCAAAAGGGCAAGAATTATCAGACCACAAATACGATTTCAGACCATCCCACTTATCTCTTATCCCACGCACATTATAACAAAATGCATTGAAGCTACTATTTAAAGACAGTGAGGGCATAATTTTATCACAATAATCAATGGAAGTGTGATAATTACAGCTAGAATTAACCATAGATTCAAGGAGAGGGTCAAGGGTGTGAGTCTCTTGTTTACCAGCCTTACTTGGTTGATCAAATATAAGAATTCAAATATAAGAATAGAAGAATTCAAAATAAAAGAGAAATCACCCATTTTTGCTGATGACAGTAACATTTTCATTGCTGCAGTGGACCTGCCATCTGCCACTTTCCTAGCTCAAGGTCTTCTTGATAAAGTAAAAGATTGATACTGGTCAAATGGTATGACTCTCAGCAGCCAAAAAAGTGCCATTGTACATTTTAGAACCAAATCTTTAGAATCTTTCTTTGATCTGTATAATGATACCGGAATAGCTCCGCTGGATCGGATTGTGGGTAAAAGTTACCTTTATTTAACACATTCTGCTTTTCTAGGTACCCTTCCACCATCTCTGCAGCAGTTTTTCTTTCTGTCTGGCTCAGGTAAGTACTCTTCTTTTTTACGTAGCTCTTATCGCAGATTCATTTTACCTAAGCGATCATCAACAGCAGGTCAGAGGTCTCCTGTTTATCAAACTATTTTACTATGGAACTCCATCCCTCCTGCTGTCCCTCTATTTCTTTCTGCAAAGGCAGTTTCTCACCGGGTCTTTCCAGTATAGTATTTCCCCCCCCCCCCTTTTTTTCTTTTTTTTTGCATTCCATCCAAATTTATATGTCTTTTTTTTCATTCAATATATTTTTCTGATTTTAATTATATATATATATATATATATATATATATATATATATATATATATATATATATATATATATATATATATATATATATATATATATATATATATATATATATATATATATATATAATTAAAATCAGAAAAATATATTGAATGAAAAAAAAACATATAAATTTGGATGGAATGCAAAAAAAAGAAAAAAAGGGGGGAAATACTATACTGGAAGGACCCGGTGAGAAACTGCCTTTGCAGAAAGATATATATATACATATATACATATATATATATATACATGTATATATGTATATATATATATATATATATATATATATATATATATATATATATATATATATATATATATATATATATATATATATATATATATATATATATATATATATATATATATGTATATATATATATATATATATATATATATATATATATATATATATATATATATATATATATAT
>NC_142794.1:23734429-23749914 GCF_049724085.1 Artemia sp. Qi Xiang Cuo | reverse complement strand
TATATGCACATAATGACCCAAAGATGGCAGCATAATAGCTGTAAACAAAATTAAATTGTTTTAAAAGTAAAATATTGAGAATTGGGACAATTTTTCTTTAAATGTGGAGTACTCTGGTAAAGCTTTCTAATTTAGTTAAATATTAATTGAGTAAAAATATATTAAGAGGCAAAAATAAAGTTTTAAAAAACCACTTTTTATTAAGATAAAGATACAAATCGTGGAATGTGTAAGCTTGGAGGGAACTTGCTCAATAACTAATTTCCTGGCTAAATGCGTCAATGTACCGGAAGGACGTGGTTAGTTTTTCATATATATACCCAGAGACTTTTTGACTTGCAGGGCGAACCTCTGCCCGTTTACTTTCTCATTAGAAATACCTTGGGATCTTGTCGGATCATTGTAAGTGTCTGTATCTTATTATATATTATTGTAGTTTCTGAGACTTGTGGTCTACTTGGGACAGCCAGTCCCAGTAGAATATCTATATCTGTAATTATTATATGTAAATTGAATAAAAGTATTGTATTTTAGACAACCTCTCTACGATCTACCTTTAGCCCCTCGAACATACCCAGTCGGTACGCCTCATTAGTTCGGTCCTAGTTTAATTACGCTACCAAAGTTTAATTACCTTAGGGCCAGAGTTTATCTCCCCTATAAAGGGAGAATAAAGGCATCTACGACTAAAACACCCAAATACCATAAAATACACTTCACAACAAATCAAGCTACTTCCACTGAGATTCATGTTCAAAGTTATAAGAAATGGTAATGAAAACTACTTTGAAGATTTTAGGTACAGATAACCAACTGACAAGTAAACAGGAAAAACAGAAGAAAAACAGCTTTTTAAGATCAATTTTTGTCACCCCTACAAGGATGACACCTGGGGCGGTGCTTTTGCCAACCCTCCAAAAAGCTTATGAGACGTATAATATACTTAAGAGAACCTTAAAGCTGTTTGGGAAACAGCCATATCGAATGATTTGATACCATGAGTTTATTTTCGTACTTCCAAAAGAGCTATTTATTCTAATTTAACGGCCCTTGTGATTAAGGGATCATTCTTAGCGGATTGGAACAAAATTCTAACTGTAGTGTAAAAGGCAAGGTATTGACTAGGGGGCGAACCCCCTCATATACGTAATAATTTCTGCTCGTTTTAAGCTTTATGTTGCTCCATACTATCAGTTGAAAAAAACTTGCTTTTTTATTTAATCAATTCTAAAAGCTGAAGCAAAGCTATCAGATGTGGTTTGCTTGTAGCTGGCAACAAAACTCGTTAAATAGTTATCTGTTTTACAAGATTTAATACACGTTTAGCAACGTATTTGAATTCATCTTCATTTGTCAATTCACTTATGCCCTTAGGTTTTGAAAAAAATCTGTCAATAATGTATATTTTCATAGTATTGGCGGAATAACATCGGTACAAGGCCGTGTCCAGGGGGGGTAGGGGGTTTGACCTCTCCCCTCAAAATGCTCGTCCGACTCGTAAAAACGTAACAAAATGGATATAAACATACTTTTTTTGTATTTTTTGAGGATTTTGTGTACCCTCTCCCCCTCCCAAAAAAGTCTTGTGCAAAACGCCCCCCCCCCAAAAAAAAACAATCCTGGACATGACCCTGCATGGGTTCATATGAATTTGTGACCATTTTCGATACATCTATCCTTTTCTGTCCATACTCCATACATTTTGAAATGTTTTTTTTTTGTCCATGTTTTCTTTTATTTATAATAATAATCATTTCACTGAAGTAACTAAAGTAATTATTTAGCTGCGTAACTGCTTCACTACCCTTGTGGCTTGTGCTACTGAACAAGGTCTACAATTGAGAGAATGGCACACATCGCGCGCCCAATCATGGTTGCAGCGGCAGCTGGACCCCTGAATAAGCTACGCAATTAAAGCCCTACAAACACTAATATATTAAATTACATTATTGTAGGCGCGAATCTGTTAGTACAGCGCTGGACTTCAAATTAGTTCATCATGTGCTCGATTCCAGCTTGGATTTTTTCTTTTCAATCATGGTTTGTCCCTTCTTTTGATTACTTTTCAGATAATCCACTATTTTTGCAAATGGTATGCACTCATCTTTAAAAGTATATAAATAAAAAAAACAAGTTTTTTAAACTGAAAGTAAGGAGCGACATTAAAACTTAAAACGAACAGAAATTATTCCGTATGTGAAAGGGGCTGTCCCCTACCCAACGCCTCACTCTTTACCCTAAAGTTTTTTATTGTTTTAAAAAATTAAGTTGTGAGGCAGAGTCAAACTTTAGCGCAAAGAGCGAAGCGTTGAGGAGGGGACAGCCCCTTTCATATACGGAATAATTTCTGTTCGTTTTAAGTTTTAATGTCGCTCCTTACTTTCAGTTTAAAAAACTTGTTTTTTTATTTAATTTCTGATCGTTTTTTAGTTAATGCAGTTTTTTTTTGTATAAAATTTTTACTTTTCTTTTGCTAAATGGATGTCTTTACAAATTAACTTACGTAACTAACTTCTATATTCGTATATTTTTCTTCTGGCAAAAAATACAAAGTTGCAAATTTTTGCAGATATGAGCTTGAAACCTATGCAATAGGGTTTTCTGATTCGCTGAATCTGACGGTGTGATTTTCATTAAAGTTCTTTCACTTGTAGGGGATGTTTCCCCCCTCTTTAAAAAATCGAGTAAATTTTTTCAGGCTCGTAGCTTTTGATGAGTAACACTAAACTTAATAAAATTTATATATTTAGGATCAGCATTATAAACACATACTTTTGATACATTTATTGACATCAAAATTTCGTTTTTAAAAGTTTTGATTACTATTGAGCGGTATCGCTTGTTTTTTTATTGTTTTTTTTTATTATGTATATGTTATTACTTATATGAAGGGGTTCTCCCCTTAGTCAATACCACGCTCTTTACGTTAAAAGTTAAAAAAATTTTGATTCAGAAACCCCTGAATCACAAAGGCCGTTTAATTAGAATAGATAGCTCTTTTGAAAGCACTAAAAAAAACTGTAGCGTAAAGAGCGAGGTATTGACTTGGGGGAGAACCCCCTCACATACGTTATAATTTCTGTTCGTCTTAAGTTCTAATATTCCTTCTTACATTTCAGTTGAAAAAACTTGTTTTTTTTTTATTTAATTTCTGATCGTTTCTTAAATAATGCTTGGAAATCCGGCGCCCCCTTCATAGAAATGTCCCTTACCTCAAAGAAACATCCTCCACGGAAATATTATCCAGAGTAACCCCGTCCTCTAGCCCCCCCTCCAGAAAAAATCCTTCCTGAAAATGGTTGTATACTTCCCAATAACCAATAAATAATGCTGGCAAGTCCGGTGCCCCCTTCATGGCAATTTCCCTTCCTCCATGAAAACTTCCTTCATGAACAGATCCTCCAACATAACCACCGACCCCACCTACCCTACCAATAACAGAAAAAAAAACTCCTGAAAACTTCTGTATACTTCCCAAAAACCAATACTATATGTTAACAATGGGTAAAGTTCATAACTTTTAGCCCTCCCTCTGGGAACTTCGGGGATTAAGTCATCCTAAAAGACATATTTATCATATTTTCGACCATGCTGAACAAAATGGCTATCTCAAAATTTTGATCGGGTGACTTTGGGAAAATAATAAGCGTGGGAGGGGGCCTAGTTGCCCTCCATTTTTTTTGGTCACTTAAAAAGGGCACTACAACTTTTAATTTCCGTTCCAATGAGCCCTCCCACGATATTTTAGGACCACTGGGTTGATACGATCACCCCTGGAAAAAAAACAACAAACAAACAACCACATAAACACGCATCCGTGATCTTTCTCCCGGCAAAAAATGGAAAATTCCACATTTTTGTAGATAGGGGCTTCAAATCTATACAGTTGGGTTCTTTGATACGCTGTATATGATGGTTTGATTTTCATTAAGATTCTATAGCTTTAAGGGGGTCTTTCCCCCTTTTTTTAAAAATCAGACAAATTTTCTCAGGTGCGTAACTTTTGATGGGTAGCACTAAACTTGATGAAATTTATATATTTTAAATCAGGATTGAAATCTGATTCTTTTGATATATCTATTGGTATCAATAACCCGTTTTCTAGAGTTTCGGTTACCATTGAGCCGGGTCGCTCCTTACTTACAGTTCGTTACCATGAACTGTTTGATCCCGGCAAGGCTTATTTTATATCTGTTACTCATATCTACGTGCTTTTTATCATCCATAAGTGCCATATAGCACTTTTGGTGCCACTTCTAAGTGGAAGGGTTTGGAAGCATAAAACGGTACCATTGCAATAATTTTGGTCCAAAGCCCTTAATTTGATGTTTGTAATAACCCTCACATATACTCCCCCTCCAGACCCTCTTAGTAAGTTTCATAAATCGCCTAATCATCTTAAAACTAAAAGATTATTGCGAAAACAAACTAACTTAAACTAAAAACTTTTCAACTAGAAATCAACCAAAAATTTAGCTTGATTGATAAACAGTTTTGAATTGAACCTTCAAAATTTACTCTGCGATAAAGCCTCTGTGCTAGTATTAATGGCGGTAACTGAGGGGAATGAACGTACTTGCCCCGTTATTTTTTGTTCCTGCCCAAGTTTCGAAAAACACCTTTTTTTGGTCATTTCATTGGGAAAGGCACGTTTTTCATTTGAAAAAAAGGGGGAACCAACCGAAAGTGCACTTTGTGGGAATGTGCTATCAAGTCAAATTTATAAAAAGCGATTAGGTATAAATATAGGCTTTTAAATGAGCCCTTAAACAGCTCTCTTTTGTTACAGTAGCCTTCTAGTTACTGCTAGTCAGTAGGTGATTTATAAAGCCTGTCTTCATTATGGCTTTTTCAGTCGAAGTCGGCTGAGTAAAAACAGCTTTTCGTTCATCGAAGAACAAACTTTCCTGAAAAACATGTATTGTTCTGTGAAGAAGGGATAATCAGCTTTATGTTATAGTTTGAAAGTTTTTCGTAGCTGTCAAGGTTGTTATAGTATTTTCTAAAGGTGTCTTATCTTCCCTAGATCGGTAAATTAGAAATTATATTAAAAATAAGTTTTCAACTGAAACTAAGGAGTGACATTAAAACATAAAAGGAATATGCATTATTCTGTATAAATAAGAAACAGCAGGGCAGCGTTGCTTCAATGTCAAATTTTAATCAAAAACGAACAAAGATTAATTTATAAAAACAAAGTTTTTCCGAGGGTAGTAAAGAGCGAAGTTGAAACTTAAAAGAGACAAAAATTATTACTTCACAGCCTATCTAATATATCAATAAAGCTAATAGAGATAAACAAACTAATTATGTTTCCCTATGTTTCTAGGATTATAGAAAACTAGCGCTTTACTGAAAACACAAAATAATAAAGGATTTCTGGTACAATAAAAGCAAATCAATTAAAGACACTTTTTACAGAATAAAAATACTATCAATCCCTTCTAGGATCAATCTCTTTTAAGATAAAGCAACAATCAATTTTAGGATTGTTGTTTTATTTTTATTAATTTTGTTTAATATGGTATCACTTCTGCACAATAGCTCAGTTTAATGACTGGCTCTGGTTTTGGTTCTGAAAAGGACATGTCATGACTAGTTTGTAAACAAGTTCGGAGTAAAACCCTCTTGATAGTACTAGGACTATAGACTAGCTTTAGAATTTGCATCATAGCTTGAAATCCCTGCTGTATAGAGAGAAATAACCAGATTTCCAGAGTTCATATTATGTCTTATTTGGTCCTCATTTCAAGTAATACTAAAGCATATTTATTACAATTTAAGATTGTATATTATTCACCGGTAATATCATAGCTGGCGAGACCAAAATACAATTTGATAAAATCAATTCAATATTTCTGTATGCTCTTCAGTTACTTTGCGGCTATTAAAAAAATATTTAATTTTACACTGATGTTTTTAAGATGATTTTAATTGTACACTGAGATCTACTGATTTCACAATTAGTGTGAGACTATGAAAAGACTATGTAAGACTTAAAGGATTAGTTTGTTGTTGTCAGGCTAAATACTCACTTTTGACTCCAAAATAAATATTCCTGTTTCTTATACTTGACTTTTGTGTTTTCAGTAAAGCACTAATTTTGTATAATCCTAGAAACATAGGGAAACATAATTAGTTTATTTATCTGTATTAGTTTAATTGATATATGTTAGATAGGCTCTGTAGTAATAATTTTTGTGAAGTAATAATTCCAATAACTTATTCATTTATTTTTTTTAGATACCACGAACAGTCTCTCCCCAGGGACTAGCGGGGGGGGGTCAAATCATCACCAAAACCATAGTTGTTGGACCTTTGAACTATGTTGAACATAATGGCTATCTTGAACTTTTTATAGGACGACTTTGGAGAGAGAGGGCCTTTGGGGGGAAGGGGGCTAGCTGCTCTCCAATCTTTTTGGTCATTTTAAAAGGACACTAACAAATTTAATTTCCGTTCCAATGAGCCATTAAACGTCTCTCTTTGATGTTCTGGTCACCTGCTAGCCCTGGTGGAAAAAATAAAAAAAAAAAAAGGAGACACATCAGCGTTACCCATGCAAAAAGTGATTTTCCTTGGTGTCAAGGTAAAGGACTGTAATTATCCTACAAAAGATTTCGAACAATGTTGATCCAATGGTGCACTTTTTATTTTGATCTGATGCCATTTTAAAGGGGTTTCAGGCTCTTTTTCGAAACCCCGATAAACTTGTCTTCACAATAACTTTTATTTTTAAAGATTAACCAAAAAATAGTTACCATTCCTGATTCAGTGTCAGATGGCAATTTTTTTCTCACTAAGCAGTTTTTTTTCTCAAAGCGCGCTTTTCAACTTTTTATTACTATGGGGAGCTCTTTACTAGGTTACAATTACTGCTGCAACCATGATTTCACACTAATGAAAAGTATTGTCTGAATACAGCACCTCTTATACAAGGTATGGCGTCATTGCAATGTTGTCATATATATTTCTTGCTCTTTAAATGACACATGAATGTGACTTCATTCGCATGCAAATTTATATTTTTTCTTATTAATATCCTAAAGTGTAGTCAGCCGAAGGCAGGGGCGGATCCAGGATTTTTTTAGGGGGAAGGGATCCAAAATAGGTCAGTCCGAAATTTTTTTTAGGGGGGGGGGGCAAAATAGGTTGATTCGATAAACTCGCGTTAGGAGCAAGTTTAATCAACGCAAACTTGAGTTAATTAAGTAAATTACACTACTTTAGACTATGCTAGGGGGGGTGCACCCCACTCCCCCCTCTCTGGATCCACCACTGGTCGAAGGGTGCAGATCTGTCAATTATCCACCAAAATATTGCCCCGCCGCTTTACAAAAGAAACTTTAAAAAACGCATCAAAAATGTGAAACTGATATCTACTCCTATATGATTTCTGCGAATATTTCTGATCTACGCTGTTATTATAAAAGTAAAGAGTAATATTAAACCCCCAAATTGACACATAATTTATTCTGTACTGGAGGGGGACTGCCCCTTCTTCATCCACACCTCCATCTCACAGTCGCAGAAATTTCGGAGGGTGTTCATTAGATCAGAAATTGAGAGCTCTAATCCTTTTTTTATAAGTCGAAAGTTATTGGAGACCAACCAGCCACTAGAAGGGGTATTTTCTGGGAGGTTGTTCTCCTGAGAGGGGGGGGGGGGTATTTTCCGGGGAGTAAACGCTGACCACCATTTTACCCCCTCGAAATTTTTGAATTTGGTGCCCCCTTCATGAAGCGTGTTATACATATATTTTTTTTAATGAAATAACCAGATGCTACACTGTAAGCGACATTAGTATTTTTTTTTCTTCCTATCTTCATATGCCGAATAAACTAAGATTCACTGTTGTAAGTTCGTCATCTCCTCTGGTACAATTACTTAAATTTATAATTAGCTATCATTAAAACAAATGCCTAACAATAAACTTAATTAAAAGTCATTTTTATTCAAAACAGATAAGAATCAATTTCTTTTATCGAAACGTCATAGATCACAGGCCTTGCCAAGAATTCCTTATCAGTTCTTTTTCTCAAGTATTTCGGAAATACTGTTTTGTACTTCAAAACTAAAATCTATATTATTTTTGATCAATAATAATTAATTGGCATAAAAAGGAGGGTCTGAACAGGAAGTTAATTTAAGGGATCAGCTGTTTCCGGTTGTATTATTGAATAGACTGTTCCGTGTTCTGGGATCAAAATAATGATAGTACCCATTGGTTCAGTGACCAACTGTGATTAATATTCATCTCGTGATATTGATTTGATACAGGATGGCGAATAGATTCCATGGGTAAGTTTTACCATCTTTTTTAGTTTCTAAGTTCATAGAAACCTAGTTTCACCGTAGTTACTACCTTTATGGAAGGGGGTAAAGGGCGAGGCTCTGAATAAATTGAGGTGGAGTTTACACCTGTGCTGGTCTCAGATGTCTTGGTGCTCTAAATTAGGATTGAGCAAAGTTGTGAAGCTGAAAACAATTGTGTTGTACTTTATTTAAGCAGAAGATCTATTTTGCAAAGTTTCACTTATAACACACAGATTTTCAAAGGTCAGGACCCTCTAGAGGGAGAAGGAGTGGAGATAGGTACTTCAAAATACCTTCCTGGGACATATTTTAGCCTGTAGACCCATCCTTGAAAGTTTCATTTTCTTAACCTAACCCCTTTCCAAGATACTTAAAACTAGCTAAAGTAGAATTTTACCAGGATGTTATCAATGCCATATGCGACTCGTACGTATCTTGCTCATCAAGGAGGCACACTTGTGCCTCTATAAAGAGGCGACCCACCACAATGTTAAGCGATTTCCGGTCCTAGTGGTCTCAGAGAGACAGCGGTAATCGCATTTTGTAGCCCAAGGTTAAACTAAGAAACGTGCAAAATTTCACCCCCCTCTGACTTTATCTTCATGGGTAAAAGTGGGCCGGAAGTTTCGACCCTCCGACCACAGTTTCTGTATGTATTCAATTTCTTACTTGATCTTTTTAGTAGCGCAGTTACCTTGGGATGCCACAGGAAGACACTGAAATTGCTTCAAAAGAGGAGAGTGAGAAATAGTAGAGAGGCGAACACTCATGATTTTTTCAGGGGGGTGGGAATGATAAAACATTTAATTTGAATAAGAAGTGCCAAGAAACTTGGAAAAAAATCTTGGATTTGGGGTAGGGGACGGGGACTCGAACCATCCCACATTGAATACGTCCCTGAACGGCTAGTTATTTAAACCATGGTACAAAGAAAAACTACTTTTAGTACTCCCTCTCCCCCCTAAAAATAAAAATGTAGGTACTTATCTGTTATAGCTACAACGCTCAAAAAGTGAAGTTAGGGTATACCTAAGTGAAAGGGAAATAAAATACTGATGAAAATAAAATACTTTTGTAACAATATTAAATAAACTATAACAGAGAATTATCGAAATCATGCCCTTCAGAACGCATTATATCAAATGGTTTCTAAACTAAACTAACCAAAATACAAACTAAAATATTTAATTAAAATATATCTAGGTTATAGTGTATATACACTGTTATACGCTAAACTGAAAGAAACTACAGAAAGGAACTGGTTCTGCCTGACAAAGAACTTGAGTGTTGTAGCTTTAACAGATTAAATAAAAAAAACAAGTTTTTTAAACTGAAAGTAAGGAGCGACAATAAAACTTAAAACGAACAGAAATTATTCCGTATATGAAAGGGGCTGTCTCCTCCTCAACGCCTCGCTCTTTACGCTAAATTTTTTTATTGTTTTAAAAAATAAAGTTGTGAGACAGAGTAAAACTTTAGCGTAAAGAGCGAGGCGTTGAGGAGGGGACAGCCCCTTTCATATACGGACTAATTTCTGTTCGTTTTAATTTTTATTGTCGCTCCTTACTTTCAGTTTAAAAAACTTGTTTGTTTTATTTAATTTTTGAACGTTTTCTAATAAATGCAGGTTTTGATCTTGGCTCACCGTACATGAATAACTAAAACAAAATTTTCATATTAATTTACTTTTATTTAGTTAAATGGCTTTCTCGAAACTTGTTTAATTATATTTACGAACGTTTTTATTAGTAATAAATATACGTAACTTACGAATTAACTTACGTAACAAACTTCTATATTCATATATTTTTAATTTGTTTATTAGGGGGTTCGCCCCCTAGTCAATACCTTGCTCTTTAAGCGAAAGTTCGAATTTTGTTCCAATTCTTTAAAAATGACCGCTTAATCACAAAGGCCGTTAATTAGAATAAATAGCTCTTATGAAAGTACTAAAAAATCTTTGGCTTAAAGAGCGAGCTATTGACTACGGGGTGAACCCAATCATATATGTAATATTTTCTGTTCGTTTGAAGTTTCGATGTTGCTGCTATTGCAGTTGAAATAGTTGTTTTTTTATATTAAATTTCTGATCTTGCTTTAAATAATGCTGGGAAGTCCGGCTTCCCTTTAATAGCAATGTCCCTTCCCCAATTAGCACTTCATTCTTGTAAATATCCTCCCACATCCCCCCCTAAACACCCCCCCCCCCACTACCAGGAAAAATCTCCCCTTAAAACGTCTGTATACTTCCAAATAACCAATACTATATGTTAACATTGGGTAAAGTTCATAACTTTCAGCCCTACCCCCGGGAATTTCGGGGGATTGTTATCCTAAAAGACATACTTATTATATTTTCGAACATGCTGAACAAAATGGCTATCTCAAAATTTTGATCAGGAGACTTTGGGAAAAAAATGAGCGTGGGAGGGGGCCTAGTTGCCCTCCATTTTTTTTGGTCACTTAAAAAGGGCACTATAACTTATAATTTCCATTCCAATGAGCCCTCCCACGATATTCTAGGACAACTGGTTCGATACGATCACGCCTGGGGGGAAAAAAACAAAACAAACAAACAAATAAACACGCACCCGTGATCTTTCTTCTGGCAAAAATGCAAAATTCCACATTTTTGTAGATGGGAGCTTGAAACATCTACAGTAGGGTTTTCTGATACGCGGAATATGATGGTGTGATTTTCATTAAGGTTCTATAACTTTTAGGGGTCTTTACTCCTTTTCTCAAAAATCATCCAAATTTTCTCAGCGCCTAACTTTTGATCGGTATAATTAAACTTAATAAAACTTATATATTTGAAATTAGAATTAAAATTTGATTCTTTTTATATATATATTTGTATCAAAATACCGTTTTCAATAGTGTTGGTTACCATTGAGCCGTGTCGCTCCTTACTTACAGTTCGTTACCACGAACTGTTTGATAAGTACCATTCTAAAAAGTGTGAAATTTATTTTGAAAAAATGATGACCTCAAATTTTCATTAAGTGCTTGCCCATTGGTTACCCAGGAACACCTGTATCTTCTGTATCCATCCCTAGCTCAGGGGCGGATCCAGGATTTTTTTTAGGGGGGGGCACGAAATAGGTTGATCCGATAAAAAAATTGAGGGGGGCGCAAAATAGGTTGATCAGATAAACTTGCGTTAGCAGCAAGTTTCATTAACGCAAACTTGAGTTAATTAAGTAAATTACACTACTTTAGACTACGCTAAGGAGGCGCACCCCCTGGATCCCCACTGCTCTAGCTACACCCCTAACCTTCAAGCGTCAGAAACAGAATCGGATGCTGAGTTGCTGACTTCCAAAAGAAACAACTGGGGCGCTCACTCTTACTTCCCACCACGTCTAGTGGATGTACAAAAACCCCTTCCAGTAAATACTCCGATGCAGGGGCAGGGGGGAAGTTGCACCCTCGAATAATACGGAGAAAAAATCATTATATATACCATATCCCTTGACTATCCGGATATGGACCCCTTTTACCCCCCCCCCCCCCAAATAAAAATGATGGAGATTCACCCCTGCTCTAATGACAAGAACTTAAAGAACCCTCTTCTTTTCTATACCCTGTATTGGCTAGATCAACCCCCCACTCTCAGAAGCCATACAAAGGACACTAGCTTTTATTTCCCATCAAATTTGGTAGAAGTCACGTCTATGGGCCTACCAAAGGAATTGAAGCTCCCTCCGCCAATTTGTTGTAAGGCTGACACAAATACTACGCAAAACTTGACATTTTGCTAATTTTGACTGTATATTTTGATTTAAAAAAAGAAAAGTTTTTAAATCACCATTTGCTGCTCTAAAATGTATAATTATTGCGGTTTGTTTCTTGCTGTTCGACAGACTGTATACATGCCAATCTACAAGAGAGCATGCAAAAGCTCCCCCCACCCCGCAAAAATTTTGGGCTTTAGTTCCCAAACTCAGCCTAAATTTTCGGGTGTTCCTCTGCTAGGACTATTTGCATATTATGGTTATTTTGGGAAGCAACACTACTGTCATCGCAGTTTTACTATTTTTTCTGATAAGTGGTTTGTCGGTAAGTAACGGTAAGAAATGGAAATGCAAAAATTTTGCGATATTTAGAGATCCTGAAATCGAGAAGAAATACCCGTGATTCTATATTGCAAAAACTTTTGTAATTTTCGCAGGAATTTTTTTTCTAGTATTCTAAATAGTGTAAACAAGAAACAACATGAAACTCCTTAGTTCCGTAATCAATTCTTTCCGGGTATGTTTTCTTTTTTCGATAGAAATCTGTGTCTCTCCTAGATATTAAGAAAATTATCCAGGAGAAGTCAATCTGGAAACTGAAATGACGATTTGTTCTTTTTTTTTTATTTTCCTAAATTTCCCACACATGTGAAACCAGAACCCAAAAGTAAGCTGAAAAAAAAAAAAAAAAATCAAGCTGCGACCAGACTCGCGGGTTTGTGGAAGGGAAATATATTTGCGTAAACTTTTCATCAACAAATTTATCTGTAGGGGTTGCCAGATCTAAGAAAAACTAGATAGGAAGTAAAACATACTAGGTGATTTTTGAATAACCTAGAAAATGTCAACTTTCTTAATGCTTTATTAATAATCATTTATTAAGACAAATGACTAATCACTCAAATTACAATTTGTGTTTTTTCTTGATTTTGCCAAATTTTCTTAAGTTTTCCACACGTATAGAACTAGGGCCCAAATATTAGCAGAAAAAATTCAAGCTGCAATCTGATTCAGAGGCGATGGGGAAGGGAAGGATATTTGTGGAACCTTGCCATCACAGTATGTATAATAGCAGTATGATCTTTCCCTATCTCACCCATTATAAAAACCCTGACCGAGGTGCGATTGCTCCAGAGAACGTATAAACCGGTATAAACATAAGCGACAAAGAGTGCTCCAACAAAGAGAATGAAGAGCCAGAGATAATCTGCGGTAAACTTACTGCCTAATTATATAAACTGTGCTTGTCATTTAGAAATCTACCTGAAGGGGTTGCCAGAGCTCAACAAAACTAGATGGGAAGTAAAACATACCGTTTTTGAATCACATAGAAATGACAATTTTCTTAATGCTTTATTAATAATCATTTATTAAGACAAATGACTAATCACTCAAATTACGATTTGTGTTTTTTCTTGATTTTGCCAAATTTTCTTAAGTTTTCCACACGTATAGAACTAGGGCCCAAATATTAGCAGAAAAAATTCAAGCTGCAATCTGATTCAAAGGCGATGGGGAAGGGAAGGATATTTGTGGAACCTTGCCATCACAGTATATATAATAGCAGTATGATCTTTCTCTATCTCACCCATTATAAAAACCCGGACCGAGGTGCGATTGCTCCAGAGAATGTATAAACCGGTATCAAACAGTTCGTGGTAACGAACTGTAAGTAAGGAGCGACCCGGCTCAATGGTAACCGAAACTCTAGAAAACGTGATTTTGATACCAATAGATATATCAAAAGAATCAGATTTCAATGCTTATTTCAAATATATAACTTTCATCAAGTTTAGTGCTACCCATCAAAAGTTACGCACATGAGAAAATTTGGCTGATTTTCGAAAAAAGAGGGAAAGACCCCCTAAAAGTTATAGAACCTTAATGAAAATCTCACCATCATATTCAACGTATCATATAACCCTACTGTAGAGGTTTCAAGCTCCTATCTACAAAAATGTGGAATTTTCCATTTTTTGCCAGAAGAAAGATCACGGATGCGTCTTTAGGTGTTTGTGTGTTTTTTGTTTTTTTTTCCCCCAGGGGTGATCGTATCGACCCAGTGGTCCTAGAATATCGTAGGAGGGCTCATTGGAACGGAAATTAAAAGTTCTAGTTCCCTTTTTAAGTGACAAAAAAAAATGGAGGGCAACTAGGCCCCCTCCCACGCTCATTTTTTTCCCAAAGTCACCCGATCAAAATTTGAAGATAGCCATTTTGTTCAGCATGGTCGAAAATATGATAAAAATGTCTTTTAGGATGACTTGACCCCCAAAGTCCCCAGGGGGAGGGCTGAAAGTTATGAACTTTACTCAATGTTAACATATAGTATTGGTTATTGGGAAGTATAGACTTTTTCCGAGGATATTTTTTCTGGGAGGTGGGGGAAGGAGAGGGTCGGGGGCTATATGGGAGGATCTTTCCATGAAGGACGTTTTCATGGGGGAAGGGAAATTGCCATGAAGGGGGCGCCGGACTTGCCAGCATTATTTATTGGTTATTGGGAAGTATACAACCATTTTCAGGAAGGATTTTTTCTGGAGGGGGGGGCTAGAGGAGGGGATTACTCTGGAGAATATTTCCGTGGAGGATGTTTCTTTGGGGTAAGGGACATTTCTATGAAGGGGGCGCCGGATTTCCTAGCATTTTTTAAGAAACGATCAGAAGTTAAATAAAAAAAACAAGTTTTTTCAACTGAAATGTAAGAAGGAATATTAGAACTTAAAACGAACAGAAATTATAACGTATGTGAGGGGGTTCTCCCCCAAGTCAATACCTCTCTCTTTACGCTACAGTTTTTTTTAGTGCTTTCAAAAGATCTATCTATTCTAATTAAACGGCCTTTGTGATTCAGGGGTTTGTGAATCAAAATTTTTTTTCACTTTTAACGTAAAGAGCGTGGTATTGACTAAGGGGAGAACCCCTTCATATACGTAATAACATATACGTAATAAAAAAAACAATAAAAAACAAGCGATACGGCTCAATAGT
This sequence comes from Artemia sp. Qi Xiang Cuo, assembly GCF_049724085.1. Classification (NCBI taxonomy): domain Eukaryota; kingdom Metazoa; phylum Arthropoda; class Branchiopoda; order Anostraca; family Artemiidae; genus Artemia; species Artemia sp. Qi Xiang Cuo. Next base: position 23,734,870 of record NC_142794.1, on the reverse strand, counting down.
AATCGAAACTTTTAAAAACGGAACTTTGATGTCAATAAATGTATCAAAAGAATGTGTTTATAATGCTGATCCTAAATATGTAAATTTTATTAAGTTTAGTATTACTCATCAAAGGCTACGAGCCTGAGAAAATTTACTCGATTTTTTAAAAAGGGGGGAAAAATCCCCTACAAGTAAAAGAATTTTAATGAAAATCACACCGTCAGATTCAGCGTATCAAAAAACCCTATTACATAGGTTTCAAGCTCATATCTGCAAAACTCTGCAACTTTGTATTTTTTGCCAGAAGAAAAATATACGAATATAGAAGTTAGTTACGTAAGTTAATTTGTAAAGACATCCATTTAGCAAAAGAAAAGTAAAATTTTTATGCAAATAGAAGCTGCATTAACTAAAAAACGATCAGAAATTAAATAAAAAAACAAGTTTTTTAAACTGAAA